>NW_020884919.1:2622691-2760191 GCF_003945725.1 Corapipo altera
GCAGACTTTGAGAGACGAAGGGGGAAAAAAACCTGCAGCAAGCACCAGGATATGGGAGTGAATAAGCATAATAGATCAGAATAAGACCCTAAATCAATTTTATTTTCACAGTTCCAGCATCATAAAAAGTGGGTGGCAGTAAACCAATTATTATGCAACTTAATGAACTAATTAGGAAAATCAGAGCAATAATGGTACTGGTACTGACTGATCTGAATATAAAAAGTAGAATTAAGTTCTCAGTATTGAATTTTTCAATACAAAGGATTATATAATAACTTTTGAAAGCATTTTGAGTTTGGGAAGAGGAAGATTGCATCTGTAGTTGCTGTGGGTACCCAAATGCTCTGCCCTTTCATGGCATGAACTCACTGGGTATGTTCACTCTTGTACTGATTTAAAACCAAAAACAAGTGAGGACCTGGTCATTAAAGCTTCATTTGCATTCATGTGCCCTGAAATAATGTAGAAATACTTGTTTCTGCTGTCAGGAGGTGCTTAAACACCTTGGTTGGGTGGCTGAAATCTGATGCACTGGGTTTACTGCCTAAACCCAAGCACTGGTTTAAGCTTTTGTAGGAGTGGGATTTGCACTGAAGTGAATCCCCAGGAACAAAGTAATCACAAAAGCACAACTTCTCTCCTTTAGTATTTTAGCACATGGTATGCTTTAAACTATTTAAAACTCCTCACATAATGTTGAGCATGTTGACAGAAGTCATAAATATGTTGCTATCAGACCAGTATTTCTCATTTTAGGGCTGAGATTATGTACGAGTGTTTCAAGACATTCAATAGTTTGTTGATTTTCTTTCTCTACAACATTTCTGGCTGTACACATGTTGATAATGTGATGTGTGATTATGGGCCTGAACCTTTCCTTTCTAACATCAAGGACAAGGTTCCTTTTGCCTTCGGTGCCAAAATTGAAATGAACCCTCATAAATCTCTCCATCATTTCCTTGCTATTGTGAAATGTTCTGTAGTGTTTTCATGGATTCATGATACGCTTCTTCATCAGACAGTTATAAAATAGAGGTTCTTTACTAGTTTCCATGTGATCCCATGCCTGTTTTATCTGTATTTTGACAAATCTGTAAAATTTGTACGTGGCAGATGTTGATTTTTTTTAATGGTGTTTATGATATTTGGGATGGAATTGTTGCTTAGGAACGAACATTGTTCTCAGAGATTGGGTTCTACACAAATCAAGGCAGTTTCTGTCTTGAAATATGAGCTTTGTGTCCTCAAAAGGAGTGTTACCTGTGTGTGTGCACCCAAAGACAGGATTTGGATGTACTGTTATCCAAGGACTTGTGCTGTTCCAGGCACTGTCCCTATTTTTTCTGGGAAGGAAACTCTTTGAGCCACAAGTGTTTGATCCCAAAGCAAAAGTGAAAGCGATTCCTTAAAGAGCTTCACGGAAAAGCAAGAGCAAGAAGAGAAATAATTTCTGCTTTCCACGACAAAAACAATCAATGGGAAGAGTTTTGTTTATCTTCCTAGTGGAAAAGTCACTGTCAGAGCACATTTAAAACAAATGGGGAGATGGGAGGGGCAAATGGCCTTAAAGCAAGTGTATCACATCCAATACTTTGTAAAAAAGAGAAGGAACCCAGGCCAGTACGTTAAAAATGAGCATTTCCAATACAATTTGTCACCCATGCATAAATCTTGCTGACATTTTCAGTCACTTTAATAGCCTTCCCATTTTATAAATCAGTATGAACTTGCACAGTTGCAAAAAGTGTGTATTTTGAACATCTCATTTGCATACTTTACCAAAAGCCAATGAGGCAGGGGAAGCAACACTGGTGATCATAATAAGTGTTTGGGAAAAGGCAGAAAGATCACTAATGGTTTGCCTTTAGGGATTTCTGTACTCCATAGGGGACGAAAATGAGAAATATTTTTCAAACAGCAGGGGTAAAGGTTTTAAAACTAGAAACACATGGAGTGATAAAAATGTTAGTGCCACAGGGCGCATAGCAGGAAAAATTTACAATGTAAAAACTGTAATTTCAGCATTAGGGAGTAATAATCGTGTTTCATCATTGTTATTAAAGCATGACCCTTAAAGTCACATAAATTAGATATAACTTTCTGGAGAAGTGTATTAATCTTCAGTGGAAAATATTAGGAAAGTTTATTATCATATGAAGATCAGAAGAAACTGGGGTTTATTGAAAAAAATGAAGTGAAACTTGGTGGGGTTTTTAATTAATTTATTTATTTTTTAATAAATTTCTAGCATTTCGAAACAGCAGATAGACTTCTGTTTACTTAATGCAACGACCAGCTTTACTCTGGAAACCAAGAGCATGAGAAAACACACCCAACCAACAATTAAAGAATCAACTAAGGAAATCCAGGAAGTTCTATTCACAGGCATGTATTTTGGTCAACATAGTTTTGTTGTGGTGTTGATGACAAATGCATCCAAATGATTAATGAAGAATTTTAGACTTGTTGGAAAAAAACAGAAATAAAATTGTAGCTGAGGTACAACAGGAATGTGTACTGGGAAACTTGAAATAGGATTAATTATCCAAGGTGTGTAATTAGTGACTGAGGGAGTTTCCATCTTTTCTATAAAGTGGAATTTTAAGAGGACCTCAGTATTTCTTGTAAGTGCAGTTCAACAAGGGCCCTTCACCTGCAAAAACTTTGGGGTAAATTTGTATTTCCAGAAATCCAAAGCCAAACTAGATCTGGGGGGGGGGGGGGGGTGGGGGTGTGTGTGAACCCCCTACCTTGTCCTACCTTGGGCTAGGAAAAAGTGGTGCAATGTGGGAATGAACAACTGGAGTGGATTCATCCAGGATGAATGTGGTTTCTGTTGCCTTTCTGGCTCCAAAATCCCAAAGAGTATCCTGAAAATTTAGCCCTTTTGGCTGTAGTTCACAGGAGCTGCTCAGGTGACAACCAGAACAAGACCCTGATCTCTGCACTTCACTATTTTTCTGTCTTGATTTTAATTTACAAAAGGAACCGTTAACATTTTGAAGTGGAACAGTGTGTAAACAAGGAGTCAGCTGAACCTGACAGACCGGGCGTATTTTAATTAAAATTTAATTTTAATAAAGAATGGAGCAGCTTTATGTCATTGATAAAGCCTTTTGACTTCATGCAAGGCAAAAAAGCTTCCACCTGTTAGGGTTTGAAGTGGTGGATGTGTCTCAGAGCTCCAAGGATGTGCCTCCCATAGTATGATTTAGCCAATTTGTCACCATTCAATCACTAAAGAGAAACCATTAATAACAGGATAGTTTAAAAAGGTCCTTTATTTGTTCCCCCATATTCAGTTGGGATTCTAATTTTGATTTCCTCTTTCCTTTTCTTTTATCCACATTTATTCATCTACAGGAGAGAGAGGTCCATAGTTCATTCGGAAGAGTGGACAACCCTTTCCCAGCCTAATCTACAGCCTGATTTTGTGGGTTTTCAGCCTCCAGAGGAGCAGGAAAACCTTTCCCAAGTGCTCCAAACAGAGGAATGCTGTGCATAAGGAGGGCATCATTATTATCTCTTCTTCCAGCTGTGTTCTCATGTGAAAATGGTTGTAGCTGTTGTTTTTTCTGTCCCTTCCCTCCAGTCCCTCAGGCAGTTTATGATGCTCATGCACAGCCAAAGATTGGCCATCGTGCTTCTCTGTGCTGTTGGAACTAACAAGACAAACTTGCCCAAATATGAATAATTTTCCCTTTTTTTTTTTTTTTTTCCCAGGTTGCTTCTCCTGTTTGAATCAGAAATAACTGGAAGATTTCTGTCATTATTCCTGACGACAGAAATGGTCACTTTCCAAAGCAGAAAAATTCGATTATTTTTTTTTTCATGTCATAAAAAAATTACCTGTTCTCGGACGCAGACAGTTTATTTTCTGAGTCAATATGTGCTAAACACCAGCTGTTGCAATGACACTGATGGGAAGAGGCTTCATCCTTTTCTTAAGGAAAAGAAAAAGATATCAGATATTTGCTTAAGTAAGATAACAAAATGGGGAAATTAGAAAGCAGTGAATTTGTTGACTTCATAGATTTACTGTGAAAATTAACATTTTTTTTAAAAACTCTGTTATGTTCAGATATTTTCAGATATTCCTTTTCCATGAAGAAAACTAACAGCTTTCATAAGGTGGAGTGAATGACACTAATGACTTGCTACTCAATAATTATTAGCCATCTGCTTTATGCTGGTAGAAAAGAATTCAGCAAGTGTAGAGCAGCCTATACAATATTAGAGACTAAAGCTTTTGATTTCCTAATATAACATTCTTCTTTATCTGGAATTCTGCCTCTGCAGAGAGCCTGAAACCAAAATCAACCTTTGTCATCTGCTCTACCTGTTATACCTCTGCAGGTGGAAATTCCTGCTGTATAAAGGACCGAGACCAAAAGTCAACGTTTTTCGGTCGTCAAATTAAAATTGTCAGTTTTTACGCTGGAATTTTTGACTAGAAAACTGTAGACTAGAAAATGCAGTCAAATTTTAGGCTAGAAAAGGCTGTGTGCTGGTGTTGCAGTCATGAAATCTCTCTTGTCTTTGTGTTGATGGAAGTCAAAAATTGACCCTTGTTTAGAAGCCGAGCTGAAATGAGGGTTTGGAGCTGCTTGATGATGGGAGATTTTAAAAGCAAAGCTCCTTTTGACAGCTTAGTGTCTCCTTCAGTGAAGGATCTCTCAAAGGGAATTTTTCCTGGTGAAGGGATGCACCAAGGAGATCCTGAATTCCAGGAGAGGACAGCAAGAGAAGTTGACTGGTGAACCAAGAGGACTTGGCTGGACACTGGACATCTCCAGGGACCCTTTTATCAGAGGTCATTCATATATATGGGCAGAAAGAAATCAAATTTAGCATTTTTTAAACACTTCTGACCCCTTCTAAAAAAGACAAAGCAAACCCAAACCAAAAATCAACAACAAACCCCCCCATCAAATGGGCTTAAATTAGTTCTTCAGTTAAATACACTAATTTAGATTTGTTTTCTCGTTTTTTCTTTATGAAGTCTCTGAATTTCTTGGTAAACTCTCTTAAAATAATTCACAGTAATCTTGTTTTTCCAAGGTCAGGAAATCAGTCAGTAGTGGGCAGTCAACATCCACAGAAAACCCTACAATAATAACATTCATCCTACAAATAACAAACTGGTTCATGTGCCCGATGGCAGGAAATAAATTTTGAGGGTGATTTCAGTATCAAGTGATTGAGCTGTTTATTGAATAAACCAGAAGTGAAACACATTATTAAAAGTTATGAAAAAACAACTGTAGAATGCCAGTCCAAACATGGTATTTTGCCATGCTACTTAAATTCAGCAGCCTTTCCCTCATGAAATATATTTTCCCTGTGAGTTTTTAAGTCAATATTTTCCTGGGGAATTATGGAGTGTATATTGCTTAGGAAAACCCAGTCTTGAATAAAATGCATTTGGCTACACCATTAGCAGGTTAGAAAGGGTGTAGAGTAGTCCCTCCTGACCTTAAAATATATAAATATATTGAGTTTTGCCTGGATACCAGTTTTCACAGTTTTGATACTGAAACAGGGAGATATTTTTTTAATTGTGCTTTGATCTGATACAAAATTTGCACCTCTCAAATTTAAAAGTCTCTGCTTTACACGAACCATGAGAAACATCCACACAAGGAGAGCTACACGATGAGTATGAAGTAGATTGTAGGAGCTTATTCTACAGCTGGAGGTAGAAAAATGTGGTTCTGATCATCCCCAAACTTGTGAGGGTGCAAAATATTTCCAGCTGGGAAGAAAATCTAACGGTCAGGTTGAACCAAAATGTTAGAAGGTTGAATTCAGGTCTTTTCTATGCTGGTTTGACCAGTGCCTGTGTTCCCTACCAGCTGTAAGATGTAGAGATGTGATGGTTGGAGGATGTCAAGTTGTGCCAGAGGAAGTTTAGGTTTGATATTAGGAAAAAATCCTTCACAGAATGTGTTTCCTGGAAGGATTTTAAAGATTTGTAGCTGTGGCACTTGAGTACATGACTTTGTTGGTCTTTGGTGCCCTTGGCATCGACCATTTGACATAAATGCTCCACCAGGTCACCAGGACTCTTTACTAAAGTGAAGAAGAGTTTGTTAGAAAAACATTGAATGGAGCAAGAATCAAAACACTGCTTTTGGTAATTGAAATTCAGTGTTGTTGTTGGCCAAGTGAGAACTGTGTTCCACTTCCTAATGCATTGAAAGTGTAAAGAGCAAACACATGAGGTTCAGTCATTGACCAGAATAAAAATAATTTCTAATAAATGTTGGCTCATTAGAAAGCCAGCTAAACACACAGTTATTGATCTCATTTTTCTACAAGTTTTAGGTACAGTGACTCATATTCCATTAAAATTCGGAATTACTGGTAGCTGAAACCATTCATACAGACTAATGCTCTTAGTCCAAACCCATATTTTTGGCAAAATGTTGCTGGAGATATAAGAATATCCCATGCCAGGTATATCAACCATGCTGGTGGTGGGGAGCTCGATATAACTTAGAAGAGTAAAATATCTTCATATACACAGAATATTCTGCCTATGATAGCACAATAAACTTCTGCAAATATCTAGGCTGATTGTTTGTAGCATAAAAGTTGTAGATCTCAGCCATTTCCACATCATGCCTATACCTTCTGCTGAACTAGAGCAGAAAAAAT
Organism: Corapipo altera; assembly: GCF_003945725.1. Taxonomy (NCBI): domain Eukaryota; kingdom Metazoa; phylum Chordata; class Aves; order Passeriformes; family Pipridae; genus Corapipo; species Corapipo altera. The sequence goes on from NW_020884919.1 coordinate 2,629,355, forward strand.
ATTGTTAATTGATTTAAATAAAGACTTAAGTGAAGGTGATTCATATGAATTGTTCCTGTGATTAATTATTAGAAAACTGTGTTGTGTTTCTGCTCTGGATTTGAGTGTGTGTATTTCTATTTACCAACTTTTGGAGCAACTTATGCTTTGAACTATGAATTTTCCTTCTGGTTGAGACACAGTTTTGTATTTACTGGGGATAAATAAAAAGAATTTAGTGTAAGAAGTCTCTCTCCAAGAGAAAAAATCTTTAAAAAAAATGACTTAGAACCACTTTTTTAAACTCTTCCCAGGTTTATGACATCAAAGTGGCAAATAGAGATGGGTAGAAGCTGATGCATGTTTTCCTGATTCTTCAAAGGTGGAATAATGATGGAATTGAAATACCTGTCCAGCAAGGTAAGACTGGGCCAGACAAACAGGTATGAGAATCATTTGGCATTGTAGAAGTGTTTAATTTGAGGTGTGATAACAATTTAATACCTGAACACTGGGTTTTGTGTGCTGGCAGTTGTAATGTTCAAGCTGTAGCTCTTTGGGTGTTGTCTGAGCTGGTGCTTCCAGTAGAATTCCAGAATCTGCTGAGCTGGAAGGGACCCACGAGGATCATTGAGTCCAACTCCTGGCCCTGCACAGGCCCATCCCCAAGAGTCCCACCCTCTGCCCCAGAGGATCATCCAAACCCTCCTGGAGCTCTGGCAGCCTTGGGGCTGTGCCCACTGCCCTGGGGAGCCTGGTCAGTGCCAACCACCCTCTGGGGGAAGAACCTTTCCCTGAGATCCAACCTAACCCTGCCCTGGTACAATTCCAGGCCATTCCCTGGGTCCTGTCCCTGGTCACACAGAGCAGAGATTGGTACCTGTCCCTCCTCTGCCCCTCAGGAGGATGCTGAAGACCAAGTGCCCTCAGCTGCTCCTCACACACTTCCTCTGTGTACTAAAATCAAGGAAGATTTGGCTGCTCCAGGGTTGGATTTGGGAGTAAAGGCAAAGTGCTAAAGGTGGATACTTTGGTGGGGGGCAGCTTATTAATTAGCACTGTCAGGTTTATTAGTGATACCAGTGAGTGATTCACATCTTTTGAGTGTCCCAAGGCGTGTGTGGCAGGAAAGCCAAGCGCGGATGTCCCTGGCGTTTGGAATGCAGCTTGGTGGGCACCCAGGGAGCAGCAGACAGCACTAAACAAGGAGTGCCCCGTGCAGGGAAAACCGTGCCCAGGGAGAGCAGCTGTGGATCCTGGCACAGGGAGGTGCCAGGAGGTTGGCACAGGACTGACGGTGAGGCAGCGAGGCTGAATTGATCTGCATTTATCACTGGGCAGGAGCAGAACACAACCACAGATCTGCAAAGTGGGGCCAGGGGAACACCTTGACTGTCCCAGGAAATGAGAAGGCAGGAGCAAGTGGTTTTGGCAGAAAAGTGCAGGAAAACTAAGCAAGAATCTCAGGTTCAGAAGCAGGCCATATCCAAAAGGATAGTGGTTTCTTTTTCTTTTTCTCTTTCTTTTTTCTTTTTTCTTTTTCTTTTTCTTTTTCTTTTTCTTTTTCTTTTTCTTTTTCTTTTTCTTTTTCTTTTTCTTTTTCTTTTTCTTTTTCTTTTTCTTTTTCTTTTTTCTTTTTCTTTTTCTTTTTCTTTTTCTTTTTCTTTTTCTTTTTCTTTTTCTTTTTCTTTTCCTTTTCCTTTTCCTTTTCCTTTTCCTTTTCCTTTTCCTTTTCCTTTTCCTTTTCCTTTTCCTTTTCCTTTTTCTTTTTCTTTTTCTTTTTCTTTTTCTTTTTCTTTTCCTTTTCCTTTTCCTTTTCCTTTTCCTTTTCCTTTTCCTTTTCCTTTTCCTTTTCCCAAACCTTCCCCTTCCCCTTTGCTATTCCCATTCCCTTTGAAGCCATACAAACTGCTTTGAAGGAATAAATACATGGGGCATTTCTTTTGTAAATGAGAAAATATATCTCTTACCCCGATATAAAATGAGATTGCTGGTCAAGGAGAGTCATATAGATTTTATATATGTTTCTTATGAAAATAGAAATACTCTCAGGGCACATTTGGATGACACACTTTGAACTGTGTTGAAGGTGCAGAAAGCTTAAATGAAAAAGAAAACAGGAGGGGGAAAAGGAGGAAAAGGAAAAAATGGAAAAAAAAAAGAGGAAAGGGCAAAAAATAAAAAGAAAATTACTAAACAGGTCATCAAGTGAAGAAATGGGGAAAAAAAAAAGCCATCAAGATCCCTGTTGCAGAAAACAGCTCTACAAATTAGGGAACAGGTGAGGAATCCTGAAGAAGAAAACAATACACTAAATAAAGTATTACTCCATGCATGCAACTCCTGTAACATTGAGGGTGTGCTCACACGACAAGGAGTGAGGAAAGTGGAATTAAAGAGAGAGAAAAGTCAGCATTAATGCTGAACCTCACCCTGCCAATTGTTAAAATGGATTTATTTTTATTTTTCCATGCCCACAATGCAAATATAAATCTCATGGCATTATTAGCACAAACAATATTAAGACATTAAAATATAGAGAGGTTCGGTTTTATTTGGTTTTCAACGCTGACTGAACAAAAACTTCCCTCCTCTCTCTTACACACATTTGTTAGGCTGTTGTGTTTTGTTTGCTTAAAGTGAACTTTTTTTATTAGGATTATATTTATATATATATTTAATATATAAATATAATATATCTATATAAATATGTAAATATTTAATACATAGATATATTGAGTATATAAATATTATGCTAATATTAATATAATATAAATATAATATAAAATAGTACAATAGAAATATAAATATATTTAATATATAAATATAATAATATAATAATATAATTAAATATAAATTTAATATATAAATATGAATAGAAATGAGGGAAGGGACTTTAATATATAAATATAAATTTAATATATATATAAATAAATATATTATATATAAATATAATACATATGTATTTATATATTGCATATAAATATAAAATACATAAATAAATTAACCTAAATGTAGGCTAATATATTTATATATATAATATGTAATTTTTAATGTATTCAGGTTAATATATTTATAGATGTAGTCAATATATAGTTTAATTTTTAGCTATAAAATTTACAAAATTCCTTGGATATTTTTTAAAGGGAGAAATAAAAAATGGCCAAAAAATTCCAAGGTCACACATCTCTTCTTTATGTTCTTGAATAATGTGTAATTGGCTGATTTTGAGACTAATTTTCAAACTTTCAGGAAGTATCCTTCCCTTTTCCCTTGCCTTCCCTTCCTTTTTTAAGGAAGGAAGTTAAGAAATTTATTGTAAAGATTTCGTTTATATAGATAATTCAAAGTAGACTAAATATTGCCTGTACACTTAAAAAATATCTTTTTTTTTTTTTTTTTTCTGAAAGATTCTGCAAGAAATAAATTGGTGCCTTCAGTTGTCCTGGAGATCTCTCATGGAGATCCTACCCCCAGTGCTCCCTGTCTGCTTAGGGATAGTCTTTATTGTAAATGCGGAAACTTGATCCCAGAAAACATTTATGGATCCCAATATAAGTAACACTTCTTAGCTTTTGCAGTTCAAACTCTGTGACAGACAAATAACTCCCAGGATCCTGCTCAAAACTGTGAGGAAAAATTCAAAATATTGAAGAGGAAGTGTCTGTGCAAATAATATCTAAAATTCTAAGTATAAAAAATAGAGAAAGAATTTATGTTTGGATTAATGGACTGGATCAAAAATGCCATTTTTAGAGCTACATTTGGTTTTACAAAAGCAGTAAATATGTGTCCAGACTTAGTTTGGTTTATTATTTCTTTAAATATGCATCATTTTAGTTTCCATCATTCAAACTCCATGAAAGCACATCAGACTTGTGGCAAAGCTGATCTATTGAATGGTTGGTTTAGGAGTTTCTTTGAAAATATGTCAGAAAACCATATAAATGAAATAATTTTTTTCATTTGTGCTTCTCTTTTTGACTCTGAAGCTGAAAGAATGAGAATTTCATACACTGGAAGAAGCAGAAGTCTGATAATCACAACTCTAAAATCTGTGGGAAATTTAATGACCAGAAACCCACCCAAAGAGCTGATGACTTTGAGTGTCACTCCTCTTTCTCCACATAAATCCATTTTAAGCACCAAAGAGATGCTCAGAGTGACTCAGATCATTAAATGGGAATGTTTGGAATAGTCCACAAAGTGCATTTCGCTCGGGTTGATTTTTTTCCTCCCCTCCCCTAAATACTGAGGATGCATTAAGATAATTGCAATAGAGTAATTAGACTTTCTCCTAAAAATGACTTGTCTACAAGTGGTTTAATAGATTAAGGATTTTAAAGGGGTTAGAGAGAACCAGTTACAGTAATCAGAGAAGAAAAAGTGCTGAAGGTATCATGAAGGCTCATAATTAAGCTGAAGCTTACAGCTCAATTAAAGTGGAGCATCATTATGCATAAAACATCAGTGGGCATCAGGAGTCCAATAAAAAGAGATGGCATCAATGGGAACAGCTATGAGGTAAGACATCCTATGGATTGGACCAAGTATTCCAGATAAAGTCAAGGAAAATTTGGAATAAAATTGAAGTGCAATCTAAGCCACATCTGATTGGAGATACAGGAAAAGCAAAGACATAAGACTGAGCCCAGTTTTATGCAAATCACAATGGATTAGTTTGGAAGAGGAGAAATAAAATAGTGATTTATCTGTTGGAAACAGGACAATGCTGGGAAATACTTTGTGGAATCATCACTTGTGTCACCCAATCCCGTGCAATATTCCTTGCACTCAGACACAGACACCCCAATCTCAGTTTGGATTCTTATTTCACTTTTATGGCTGCAAAATTTGGCAGTGCTTCCTATCTCAAGATCTCTATAATCACTTATGTCCTTTGGAAATATGTGGCAAATACTTTATAAATAAGCAGTGATGGAGCCATCAAGCTCCATTGGATTCTATTCCATTCCATTCCATTCCAAGCTCTGGGCAGCTTTATCTGCTCCTGGTAGCTGTTGGCTCGTGTCAAATTGATTTACACCTTCCAAGATGTTTTCTTTTAGGTTCCTCAAGGGATCTGAAGGCTCAAACCTGCCAAATCCATTGTGAAAAATCTTTGCAGCAGAGCCGGTGATGCTTTGAATCCAAAGCTCGTGGGATTGGATCTCGAAGTTCCCGTGTTTTTCTTTCAGTTGAGAGTCTTGTGTTAACTTTCTTAAAAATGCAGCAGTCAAATAATTTAAATAGTGTGGAATTCCTAAAATATTAGGAGCAGCATGTCAGTAAAAAAATGGTGTGAGAGAAATTGTTAGTGATAATGCACACAGAAGGAATTTGTCGCAAACAAAAATGGCATAAGAGGAATTGTGGCATAAAAGAAAAATTGTGGCATAAGAAAACAGCTTCTGGGGATTTTCTTTGAAAAATATCAGTACAATATCATCAACTAAAAAATTAGGAATGTGTTGGTTGTGCAATCTGTGTTTCTGTAATGGGAAATTTCAGATGCTGAGTGGTGGCAGAAGTGCTGCAGGAATGTTCTAGAGGCTGCAGAAAATCCCAGGAAGAATGAAGAGAACCTGGAGTGAAAGGTACTACAGAAGTTCTATATGATTGTAAGAAGTTTTGTACTATTAATAAGTAATATATCTAGATGTTGTTGCCCTTTTCATTTGCAGCTCTGTATGATTTGACATTCTTTCTCTCTCCTGTGGTGCCCTCTGGATTGGTACCTGCTGGAACCTCCAAGTTCCACTTGGAAAAATATGATATCAGGGAGAAAAATGTCATCATTTAACATAGAGGAAAAAAGAAAAGGTGTAAGTGAGAGGCATGGAATTCCAAGTGCCAGTACATATCAGATCCAGGTCTTTCCTGACAAATGCAATGCTTGTACAGCCTCCATTCCCTCCCTAGGGAGCACTTAGTAGAGTTTACTGGATATTATTTGTATAAAACCTTTTTGTCAGGAGCCAAATTATTAATTAATATAAATGTCAAAGAATTTTTTCCAGATACCAGGTGGAGTACGTGGTTTAAAGTGAATCCAGAGGGGAGAGGTTCTTTCTATGCTAAAAACTGCAGGAGACCTGCTGTGGTTCAGGTTGGAACTTGAATGTGGCTCTTCCAAATGCCAACTGGATGGTCCCAGTTTTGGGCCGTTCCTTGAGAATTTCTCTTTTCAGAGAAAGAGGTAAACCCAGTTGGTAGCTCATAACTCCAAAGAATATTCAGTCAGAGGGGTGGTGTTCCACAGAATCCCAGATCCAAGCACGTATTTGACCATATCTTAATTTTACTTGTGTTTAAAGTGAAATGAAGATGTTCCAGCACTAACTAAGCAGGTTTTGTTAAGCCAAATAGAAATACCTTCCTGATTTAGACCCCAGGCCTGGGTTAACTGGGCACTGGTGGCTCTGCTCTGTGAGCATTGTGAATTTAGCTTAGCTCAGAAAAAATTCAGGATAAACCAACTTAAATTTGTCCTGCCTGGTTAGTTCCTGTGAGGTAAATTGGTGCTCTTTGATAGTATTTAGATTTTATTGTGAAATCAATAGTCAAGTGTACATTCTACATTAGCCAAAGCAGCAGGTTTGCTCCTTCTCAGGACTTTAAGTGTTATTTTTGTTGTTATACTTGTTAGAGCATTATTATATTACATTAAATGACATTAGTTGAAATTATAATTACAGTCATTATAGTTCTTATTGTATTAGCTGTTATGCTGTGATAATGTGATCATATTGGAACATTATCAGTGATGGTGGTGGTGATTAACACACATTTCTGTAAATAGGTAAATTCTTTGTACAGCTCAAGCCATGGTAGGAACATGAGGGGATGGAAGACTGAAATCAGCAGAAGGAGTAAGGACCTAAAATTTGCAACCCAAAGCCACCTCTTACAAATTTAGATCAATAAAATGCCCAGGGAAACACTTCTGAACTTCCTGAAAGAAAGGCTTTGCTTTTAGGACCATTACAAAACAAAGACTGGGGTACCCAGAGCATCATCCCAAGCCAACACACTGGTGTTAAAATTACTTATCACTTCATTTAGGCCAATTTGCAGCTTTTTCTCTGCAACTTTTTGAGTTACTGTGAGGTAAAGGAGTCCATAGTCACCCCAAAAGAAAATATGGTTGTTAAAAGCTGCACAGGACATGAATTTGGACCATGTGCAACAAAACAGTTGTAAGTGCCCATGAACACAAAAACCTGACACATTTTAGGTCATATCTTATTCTCCCATTGAAAAATACACAGGATAATAACTATATGAAAGAACTTAAAGGGTCTTGCTAAGCCAAGAAAACAAGTGAATCCATGAATCCCACCATCTGTCCCTTCCCAGGTTGCTCGGTGTGTGCTGTGATAGCTGATTTTTGGACCACAGCATTTCACTGAATGAATGAGCAAAGAATGAAAAGCACAATATCTCATCTTGAGCCTTTTTTTTTTATTATTATTCTTTCCCAGAAGATACCCTTAGCAGAGTGGAAAAATTCGGATTATCACAAAATTGTATCCAAATAAATTCCCTCCCCACAAGCCAATAGGTATTGTTTTACAGCTGGGAGGCAGAAAACATATTGGTTGAAAGCATTACGATATTTAAAAACCACATGGAGTTGTAAAAATTGGAATGAGTCCTGTAAATCTTCTATAAAATGGTTAATCAGTTGATCCTTAACAACTGCTATGTACAGTACAGAGAGCTTATAATTCACAAATGCAGGTTCAAGCAGTGTTCCCCAAGGATGGGGAGAACAGATTGAAACACTGAAAAGAAAGGGGAAGGAGACAGAAGGAAGGAAAGAATTAAATAAAAAGGTCAAATCCTTCATTGGCTTTTTTTTTATTATTTTGTGTTTTCCCAACTATTGTTCCCCGTCTCTTAACCCTGAAAAAAAATTTATGTTCTCTCACTCCCAATGGAGAGGGAAAAAAATCAGTTGCAATGTATTTTTGAATACTAATTACTAAACTTGCTACTTTTCTCATCCCTTCTAAGAAACCAGCTACATCTTGCAAAATTTAAAGTCAAGGGCTCGCTGGCAGTGAAAGAAAGGGAAGATATATTTATTTTTTTTTTCCTTTTTAATGACAGTCTAACAATAGTCACACAACTCACCAGTGCATTCCAAAAATTTCATGCTGTCATCATAAAAATCTGACTGTAGCAGAATCTGTCTGGCACCAGACATAGCCCTAATGACCCTAAACTCACACAAGATCCCTGGTGATCAGAAGAAGAAAAATAGAGTAAAAATAGAGAAATATGTAAACTGCTTAAGTGACAGAAAAATATTCTCCCGAGAACGTCATTCATTTTTTTCCTGTCTTTCACAACTGTCAGAGGGACCAGGTCTCTGAACTTGTCTTTTGTGTTGTTTAACAGGAAGCATAGGAGAATTTACTGCACTTGGAAAGTAAAATTAAGGATGAAGTCGGGTCGTTCCCCCATTTCCACAGTTACAGCAGCACATCCCCACTATTTAAAGAGCAACCCCAACATAACCTTTTCCACTTTTATAAATGCTGGGAGTGATGAATTTCTCTCATCAGGCTTCTGTTTCTTAGGGTTCACTTAACAAAAAAATATATTACAACCTAAACCAGTAAGTTTTTACTTGAACACAGAAATCATTGAATCTCACATTAAAAAAGTATAAGTCCTTTGTATGTGCTTTCCCCCCCTTTTTTTGTGTGTGATATACAAAATAGATCGATTTTAAGTCTCATTTGTTGTTATAAATTAAATAGGGAGGAATTTATGATTTTAATTCTGATTCATTGGTATAAATTAAGTAAGGAGGAATTTATAGGATTCTTTGAAAGTTCAAAAGCATTCCAGAGAAATTATGCTAAAGAAACAAAGAATTGAAAAGAGTTTGATACATTTTTGCCATATTGTGTGGCATTTGATGTTTTTACCTCCAGCTTCTGCAATCAGCCTGAGAGTAGAGACTTCCTTCTGTCTCTCTTGACTGTAAAGACTGAAAATATGAATCACAAATATGCTGACCCTAAAAGGAAAGAGAAATATCAGTGTAGTGTTGCTTTGAATTAATTACAGACACTTTAAAGCCATTTGGTGTTTTATTCATGATGGTTTTTAATGTTAGCAGCGACTAGGAGTGGTGTTTCTGTGCTCTGCTACAACAATGTGTTTTACACTTTATCATGAACCCATTGATATCCCTGTGACTTGGGTCTCTCTCCTTTTAGGGTTGGGCTCTGAATACCATGAGGAGCATTTTCTTTCATCTCTTCCTCTCATGGGAACTCTCAAAGAAACATTTGGCTTTTTTGGAGTTCTTTTTAGGTGAACAAAGTCAAAATTCCTTATGAAAGGCACAGGTTGATCAATATCATAGAATTATGGGATGTTTTGGGTTGGAAGGACCTTAAAGCCCATCCAGTCCCACTCCCTGCCATGGGCAGGGACACCTTCCACCAGCCCAGGTTGCTCCAAGCCCTGACCAACCTGGCCTTGGACACTTCCAGGGATCCAAGGACAGCCACAGCTTCTCTGGGTAACCTGTGCCAGGACCTCCCCACCCTCCCAGCCAGGAATTCCTTCCCAATATCCCATCTAAACCTAATCTCAGTTTAATATGTAATTGTCTGTTACTAAAAGTTTGCAAAAAGTGAAGACCCAAAGAACCCAAAATCTAAGAAGAAAGTCACGATTCAGATGCAAAGATCTTGTATTGAGGGCAAAAAAAAAAAATCCCTATAATCTGAAGAAGGTTATGTCCTTGTAAGGCTTGGAAATAGCAACATTGGGGGATTTTTTATCTGTGTGAGCAGTAGCTGGACAAGAGTCCATCAGGAAAAGGCATTATTTTAGCTACTGATTCTTCAGAAAGATTTTTATCTTAGTCTCCAACCAAAGAAAGAAAAAAAACGGGCAAATTGTTGGCTCAATACAGTCTTAAGCTGTATTTCAGCCAGAGAGGTGTGTTCCCAGCAAAAAATTATTTTCTTCCCACGTAAATGGATATCTCAGCACACCAGGAGCTCAGAGAATAAGAAATTCTGATGTATAGAAACTTAATTAAAGTTACCAGGAATCCCTGGAAGTGTCCAAGGCCAGGTTGAATGGGGCTTGGAGCAACCTGGTCTAGTGGAAGGTATCCCTGCCCATGGAAGGGGGGGTGGAACAAGATGGGCTTTAATGTCCATTCCAGCCCAGACAAGTCTGGGATTCCATGAAATCTCGTACTCAAAGTGTGCTGAGATGCACGTTGCCATCGCTGATTCCACTCCCTCCTGCTCAAACTTTGCACATCCTCACGTTTAGTTGTGTTTTTATAGGCCTTTGTCCACATCCCTGTGGCATTTAATGCCTTCCAAATATTAACAAATCAAGCTTCACAACATCCTGAGAGACATTGTCAGGAAAGCATCTTCTAAATACTTTAATCTCTCTCCTTGCAGTAGAACTTTCACTTCCCTTACCCACATCCTTGATGTTTGTTGAACTCGTATTTATGGGCCCAAGTTTTCTTAAACCCAAACAAAGCGGTAATTTATCTACTTTATTTCTTTCAAAATGGTGTTCTTGAAGTACATCTTGCAGATAGATTATCTGTCCCTCACAGCAAAGCCTCACAATGGGAGTCTAATAATTGCTCTTTTTCTAATTTCACTAAATGAGTTATAATTATTTTACGTCTGTTTTATGGTTACGGAATAGTATCAACCTAAGCTCTAATTATAATATAACTTTCAAAGAAATGTATGGACACTAAATTGATGGACTGCCAGCTTATGTAGGAGCATCCCATAAAGCAGATATACAGCTAATAGTTTAAGGCACGGCATGTTAAAATTCAGGGGCACAACTTGTTCATGAATAAGTAACAGGGTGTAAATTCATTGACTATCTTTTTTAGTAGATCAGACAGAGAAGGGCATGATTAATATTTGTCAGAAGGAAAGTACAGTTAAAATTGAATGTTACTTACACCAATATGGTTGGGAGACTCAATCAGAGCCTGAAAATAGGTTAGTCAACAGTAATGATGGATATTATACCTGTTTTCTTCTGGTTTACCTGTCTTGGAGCGTTAAGGATGTTACTGCCACAAAAACCCCCTTTGTTTTCATGTATAAAGTGATTCTTGACCACATCTCTTGCAATTCTCTTATTGTCAGAGGTGGTTGAAGGTCAAAATATTAATATCATGGATATTTCTCATCCATTCACTGGGCAGGTCAGCAAAGAGCTGTTATGTTGCCCTGAACTCCTGGAAGTGAACTTGAATGTGGATTTGCCTTTGGTGTGAGAGGCTGCATTGGACAACACTGACCTTTTGCTGGTCATCTGGACCATCTACTGGAGTCTCCATCTCTGGAAGTGTTCAGAACACGAGGAGTTGTGGCACTTCATGGTACGGTTTAGGGGGCACAGTGGTGTTCAGTCAAAGGTTGGGCTTGAAGATCCTGGAGCTCTTTTCCAATCTTAATCACAGAATCAAAGAGTCAAGTAAGTTAGCAAAGACCTCTGAAATCATCAAGTCCAACCTTTGAAAACGATTCTCTGATTCTGTTATAACACAGCCAACAGAATGATCCCTGACCACCCTCCCAGCCCTGAAATCGAGCACACCAGAAATAATCCCCAGTTTCCTCCCCCAGAGGTGATCCCTCTCATGGAGAGCCCCTGGATACATCTGACCCCTTTCATCCCAGAGTTAGATTTGAGAAGTCTGGTGCAGACTTGTAGCTGAAAAGCCCTGCTTGAATGAGCTTCAGACTAAACAAATTAGATGTGTAAAACACACCTGGCTCTTATCTCGCCAACAGCTAAACCTTGGACTCTGAGAACTAAATAAAACCCACCAGCCACTTCCTGGCCACTACGTGAGACTTTCCCTGGAGTTTATTTTTTAAGCCTCGGTGTGTGTTTCATAATTACTTTCAGGTCTGTGGATTCATTCTGTTGTATGAAATTGGATATAAATTGTTTACCAGACCGAAGGGGGCAAGGAGATTATGCACTTTCTTATTTTTAATATTTCTCTCTCCTATCTGCTGTGACCGGACAGAAACTTCAAGCAACAGTTCTTGGAAAACATATGGAGATCAGCCAGGGAATTCTGTAAGGTAAGGGACCATCCCTGATGCCAGGATGTCTGGCTGCTGCTTCTGCTAAGCAGCTCTGCATCCTTCATATTTTGAAATTATTCTATTTGTAACCATTTTCAGTTCAGTTTAGTTTGGCACTAGATCCTTGTTTCTAAAGGTGTCCACACTTATTTGACTACAGAAAATATTTACTTTTCTAAAGGGCAGTTTAACCTTTGTTTAAATTTGAGGTGAGGGAAAGGGCATTGTAATTATCTGCTGTATTATTTGTGTCACATCTGAGTTGCTGTGAAGGCTGAACATGCATTGCCCTTTATTAGCAAACTGCTTAACAAAACCCAGTATAACCACAGGTTTCGCATCCAGCAAATATTTTATTGAACCAAAGTTTGTACAGGAAACTTGGACTCTGAGAACATTCCAGTAGCAGCAAGCTTTCCGGGGGGTGGGATAGAGATTGGTGGTTTTTTTGTGGCAGCTGGAGGTACTTTATTTTAAATATCTTGCAATCAGGTAAAGGGGAAATGTGAGTTCAGTGCTTCCTGATACAGAGTTTCAGAGCGGTGAAATTCCAGTAGTGATGGAGGTTTTGGAGCTAAGATGGTCTCATGGGAACATCTCACTGCTTTTACTAGCAGAAGATTACTTTCCCATGATGTTCCCAAAACAGAACTTCCCATAACTTCTTTGAGAAGTAAGGAGGAATAAATATTCAACATGGCTGTAAGTTATAACTAGAAGTTACCTGGAATATTTCAACCACATTTATAGATAGGAATAACCTGTTCCAGGACCTCACCACCCTCACAGCAAGGAATTTCTTCCTAATATCCCACCTAAACCTACTACCTTTCAGTTTAAAACCGTTCCCACCCTGTCCTATCACTGCAACCCCCTTGTGAAAGTCTCTTCTTTTTTTTTTTTGTGAGATGTTAAATTGCACAAATAAAGCTGCTGCCTCTACCTTGATGTGAAGGTGTGATCCAGCGAATTGCTAATCTCATTTAAGAGAGATATATCAATACCTTTGTCATAGAAATCGTAGTTTAAGTAGAGCAAACAAACATTTAACTACCCTTAGATTGGTGTGTCTGTTTAAAGACTGAGAAAGTTTCACCTGATGGTGCTCTCACACAGGAAAAAGAGCATCGAAGAAGACTTCAGGAGCAGAAACCCCACTGGGAATTCATATGGATGCACAAGTAGCAGAGGATTCAGCATTCAATAAAATAAGCAACATTGTGACAAGGTAAGGAAATTTTTTAAATGGATAAAAGGTATTACCAAGGAAAGAATCACATCCTTGTTCAAGATGGGGAGTCTTGTTTGTGTCAGTACCTGATCCTGTTCTCCTTCAGAGATGGATACAGGTGTGACTGGGATTATTTCAGCTCCAGGCTGTGGAAAATGGGACAGAGAATATGAGATCCAACCAGATCAGAAGAGAAACTGGAATTTGGTCAAAGGAGGGGAGTGACTCCTCCGTTAGCTGGGAATGTCCCATCTAATCTTGGCTGACAGATGACCTGCCCCTCTGGACCAAAAGTCTGTGCCCACAGCAGGAGCCCAGTTGCTCCAGTGCTGGAGAAACACTCTGAAGAGCAGAGTTTATGGAGATATCCAGTTTTACTTTAAAGTCAGGAAACTTTGCATGAATTTGTTACTTGGAAAATATCCCAGGAGCAGCTTGTTGAGATCTACTGTGTGTAAATAATCAGCACCTCCCAAGTTACTCCCATGACAAAGTGTGATGGCCAGGAAGGGTCACTGCTTCATCCCCTCACTCAGAGGGTTTTATATCTGCATGGCAAAGTAGGAATATATATATGGATCTGAAGAAGCTTGATACATGGGATACTCAGAGCATGGGGGTTTTTTTTGTATTTGTGTGTATTTATGGTCGCTCACAAAAGGAGCAGTGACCCTTTGATAGATGAATATAAAGTGCTTCAGATACAGTGGCACGAGGAAAATGACTTTGACAGTGAATCCACTTGTTAGTGCAAGTAGGGGAAACAAGAGGCCTCCAGCTTAAAAATCTGTCCTAAAAATCAGCCTGGTCCCCAAAGTGCTGCACCGCATCGAGTCAGTAAACAGAGGGTTTTTTTGTCTTTCACTCCACGACTTCCTTTTAACAACATCCACTTAGAAACATCAAAGAGGAGACGGAGGTGGTGGGAGACGAGCGGGACTGGGTTGCAGAGAGCTCTGAGGGTCAGGTGAGAGTATTGCTCCGTGGAAAAGTGATGTGAGCAAAGGGAAGCACAGAGACGTGTGTGTGTGACCTCACAGCGGGGGGACCAGCACAGCAAAGGTTTGCTTGGCAAAGGTCCACCTTGGGGAAGCTGAACTGGGGCTGCACCGTGGCTTTGTTGTTCCACAGATAATGTGACAAGGGCTCAGCTGGAAACGATGCCATTTCTTCTCCTTGCTGAGGATAAAATCACATTCCTAAAAACACCAAAGGCTCTGCAAACGTCTCTGTCTGTGTTTCAGCATCAGTTGCTGACACGAACAAGACTCCCACCTTGAACAAGGATGTGATTCTTTCTTTGGTAATACCTTGTATCCATTTAAACGATTTCCTTACCTTGTCCCAATGTAACTTGTTTCATTGGATGCTGAATGCTCAGCTGATAGAGCATCCAAATAAATTCCCTGTTGGATTTCTGCTCCTGGAGCCTTCTCTGATGCTCCTTTTTTCCTGTGTGAGAGCACTGTCAGGTGAAACTTTCTCAGCCTTTAACCCAAAGAACTGCCTGCAAGACACAAATCTGGGATCAGGAGTCGCCTCATAAAAATCCTTGGGTGTATTATTAACCCTCAGAGGGTGTTTGAGGAGGTGTCAATCTTCCAGCAGCACCACTCCTGCTAGGAAATCATAATTTATTGAGGTCAAGGGGTTAATGGGCTGGACTATGTGCTACCAATTGGTGGACATAAAATAGATTTAGTCCTGTGACAAACCTAAAAGGTTTTCAATAGAGGGAGGCTCACAATAAAATCTGTGATGAGTCACCCAATTTTTTTTCCTCCCAGACCATTCTTGTCTTTCAAAGCTGAAGGAAAAAGAGAGAAAGTTGATGTTGAAAATAATAATTAAAAAGAAAAAAAAAAAAAACTGGGGAGCTGTTATGTTGCAGATGTGCATTTTATAGTTTAATATTTTTTGAGTGAAAAAGCAGTTGGATTCTAAGCAGACATGATGTAGAGCAATTTAAAATTAATAGAGTACTTCAAATTTTTAGGAGCACTTTAAGTTGGAAGTGATCTTGGGTTTGGGCAGGCTCGGTGTGGAAAGATGTAAAATTATGAAAGAGTTCCAGATATGTAAGAACATATTGGTATAAGGGCAAACGTTAATTCAGCAGATTAGGACAAAGCAGATTATTAAAAACTACAGCAAAGCAAAAATTCAAACAACAAGATTTGTCTTTCAGTGTATTTAGTCAGTTTCTATTATTCTGTTATTTTAAATATCCTGTACGAGATGAAATAAAGATTCTCAGAGAATACTGGGAACAAATATTAGTGAAAATGCAGAAATTCTGCTCTCCTGTGGCTGGACTGTCCCTCTCAGGGGGACACAGGTTATGGATCAGCACAGGGGAGGTATCCAACACCCCCTGCCCATCTTTCCAAGGTGGAAGAACAGGGTGATGCAGGAGACAAGCTCATTATTGAGTCTCTCAAAGGCCACAGGGGCAAGACAGGAGTAATAAATTCTCTCTTAAAGTAAGTGAATGCTTGTACTGCCTCATGGCCTCCCCTCAGCCTCCTGCTACATTTTCTAGGTGCTGTAAAGCTGCTCAATTTGTTTCCTCAGCACAGGTATTTTTTTGAACTGGGTCAAATTGGACTAAGCTTTTGGTTTGCTCTGTGGTTTGTAGGTTTGTTTGTTTGTTTGTTTTAAAATTATTATTGTACCATCCTCAGCATCCATATAGCTGGAAATAAATGGAATAAGTGGACATTTGAATGTCAGAGAATGTGTAGATGTGGTGCTTAGGGGACATGGGTTAGTGGTGGGGTTGGCAGGGCTGGGTTAAATGTTGGACTTGATGATCTTGGAGGGCTTTTCCAAACTTCATGATTCTGTGATTTTGTGATTCTAGATAGGATTGCTCAGTTTGCCAGAGCGTGGTGTGAGGTGTGAACCTTCCCTGGAGGACCCTGTGTTGTGGCAGGGGGGGATAAGGGAAATCTCTGGAGCTGGAAGGTGCCTGGTGGTGGGCAGGGCAGGAGATGAAAACTCCAACACCAGACTCGACTGCTTGATTTAAAGCTCATCCAGGCAGCATTTGATTAAACCTGAATTGCCATTTCAATTAATCCCATTACCAGCTTGTCTGTCCAGATCGGTTATTTCAGGACCAACATCCATTGTGGTCTTCCCAAAACCCTGGAGCATCTGTCACCTGGCTTGGGACTGGAGCTGTGGATCAGATGTAAAAGGCCCAGAGAGAATCTCCCAGGCAGGTGGGTGCAGTTTGTGAGAGAGAAACCACCAACCCTGCAGAACCTGCTGAAAGAAATAAGGGTGGTCTGAAGGGGGAGACAGGAAATCTCACTTCTTTTTCCATGGAAAACATCAAAAATACCCTCACTTTTGCAAAAAGTGGGTGTTCTGTTAAACAGGGCCTTTTTTTTCCCCTAATCCTTTCTTTGCCACACAACTAACATAAAAACATGACCCTAATTTCTGGTGCATTGATACAAAATGAAGTATATTATCAATATCCATAGCTATAAGGATAAAGTCTTTAATGGGTTTGAAGACTCCTTCACCAACTGGAGCACAGAATAAATACCTGGATAGGTGGATTTTAGGCACTTTAAGCTTTTTATTGAAAGGGAAAGATCAATTAACTCTGACTGGTCCATCCCAAATAAGTTCCTTCCTACAATATTTCTGTGAGTGATTTAGTAAGTAACCAAACATTTCATCACTCTCAAGAAATTAAACATAACATATTATGTGTGTCTTTAAAGCCTGGTAAATTATATTTTTATATTGATTTGCATAGTTTTCTGTTTTGACATATACTTTTATATTATTAAATGATGTGTTTTTGTGATAATGCGAAGCCGGTTGTATCCCATTGGATAAGGCTTGTTGCAAGGATGGGAATGAAAAATGGGATCCCTCCCTCAAAGCTCTGTCCCCTCTCCATTTATTTCAGTTAAAACCATCGCTGTGTTATTGAGTTTTTTAATATCTGTCTGTACAGAAAAAATTCTGTGTATTTTAGTAGGAGTACAATAAAAATAACATAAAACATCTTGATATTTAATAGATAATATAGGTTGTTTTGTCTTTTTTTTTTCAAACTATCTCATATTTCTGTATATTTATTATATGTATATTCTGTATTATATGTAAATTCTGTATATGTGTAGGTATGATTGTATGAGCTGAACTCTAGTGGATAATTAGAAGAAAATCTATATGAAATTACAAAGGAATTCTCCCAAAGCGTTTCATTTAATACATATATATTACACATATAAAAATGTATTAAAAAATATATAATTTTGCTTGTTCATGCTTTATTTTTCTAATTTGTATTAAAAATTACAACAAGATTTTCAAAGCAGATGCACTTTGTTTTAGGGATAAAACAAAGCAAGAGACTGAAGTTTCTCTGCTTTCTCTGAACTGGGAAGTACCTAGTTAATGCAACTTTATGCAAATATTGTGTTCCCCATCCCAGGCCTTGAAATGCCAAATTTTTCCCCATTCCCTCTCCCTTTTCCACTCCAATATAAAATTAATTTCTGTGGAAACGAATTAAAAGTTCTGTGGAAAACCCTAAACCAAGCTCAGACTTTCTGTGTGAGTTCCACACCGGTCACTTTTCGCCCCTAACTGGGGACAGTGAGAGTTCTGAAGGAGTTTAAAAAAATAAGTGATTATTCCACGTGTCCCTTGCCTTGTGACGTGAATTTCCTTCTAAAAAGGCGTTTAATAGTGGTGGTTTAGAGAACTAAAATCCAAATGAAGGAGGGGAAATAATCCGACGTCGAGGATTCTTCTCTTTGCGTGATAACGCCCTGGGCCCGGACCAAGGTAAACTGAAATAAGGATTAACTGACAATAGCAAAGGCTAATTTCCAGAACCCACATGAGGAGTTCCTGAGCACAGCCCAGATAACAAAAATATTATCACTTTGTTTACAGCAAAGTCGGTCAGTTTATTACTTGGAGTGCTTCATTATGGAGAAAAGATGCCAGTGATAGTCTCCCAGTCAAAATAAACAGGCAGCAAGTGTTCCACATACACAGTTTGGAGAGAACAGTTACTTTGCTATTTATTTAATAATTGACCATAAATGGAGTCAAAGTGCAAAGGGAAAAAAAAAAAAGAAAACCTTAAAAAAAAAGCAGCGCACTAAGGGCTTTTTGAAAGATTGATAAATAATGTGGAATCTCAATTAGGCTTTAGAAGGAATGCAGATATTAAAAATTTGGTCAAGAATCTAATTAGCTGGAGGTAATTAAACAGTCTCACACGGGGTCATTAATCTTTTCCACAGACCTTTGATGTTTTGCACACTGTCTTCTAGTCATTAATAAAATTCATAACACTCCTCTTTGTGGTGTTTTATCATCGTGTTTTTCTCTGTAAGAGCATAGAGCAAGTGTCATTGTATCACAAGGGCCTTACTTTAGTTAATTCTTTTTTTTTTTTTCCTGCTTGTTAGACTTAACTCTTTCTTGGACCAAACCACATCAATTTATGCCAGAAGTTTTAAGACAGGTTTTTAATCCTTGATTCGTGGTCCTCAGAAGCTTTCCATATCTGTATATTAAGAAATGAACCAAATGTTTCTGGTCAAATAAGAAACTTTTTCCCCCCCCCCAAATCTTCATCTGTCCACTGTTTAATTTTGCAGCCTGTTTTACATATTATTCACATAAATGCTAGAAAAATGAGTTTATTTTTCTTTTTGTTTTTTCCTTTACCTTTGGTTTCTTCTGAAGGTAAGTCCCTTGGAGGTATAACCTGTAGCACAAAGTTAATTTTAGTAGTGGAACCAGCGAGCTCTTGAGGACGGGACTGTGATAGAAGTGAGGAATAATTATGAAAAAAAGAACTAAGTCAAATGGAAATTTGTCGAACGTGACTGATTTTATGTACAGTCTCAGTACAGTACTTCAATAATGCATTATCCTGACAGATTTCAAAGGCAGACCGTGTGCTCAAGAAAAGCTGAATTTAAAAGGCAGGAAAGCTACAAAGGATGCCTTTGGAAGATGTAAAGATATGATTTCTCTTACAAATATTAATATAAATACATATACAGGGGGTGGGTGTTGTATGTTTATGGCTGTTTGTATCACAAGCCCCACGTTTACATAGAGATGTCCGAGCAAATCTAAATAGAGGGAGATATAAAGGGATTGGTAGGGAAATGTTTGTGTCCCTACCAGGACATTTCACATTTGAGGTGGATTTATTTCTGAAAAAGACAAATCCATCGTTTCATATGGATTTTATATTTCAACCAGAGTGGTTTCTTTGTGGCGAGAACATTGAGTCGTCTGAGGATGTAAATACTGAGTTAATACTTTGCAAGCCTTCAGGTGAAAGAGGCTGATACAAGGCTGTGTTGCAACATCTGCAGGGAAGTGCTTAAAAACGGGCACCTTCCCTTTATTTATAACAATTGAAGATGTGCAAAATGGTCCTTAGACACATAAGAAATGGCAGCAACTGCAAAAACTGATGGGAACAATTTTTTTTTTTTGTTTTTATGACTGATTTGCACAGCTGAAATACAGCAAATTTATGCCTTAAAAATTGGATTATTTATAGGGTATTTAAAAAAAAAATCACACTTGATACCATTTTAGGAGCAAGAGGAATTAATGAGAGACAGAAATGAAAATATCTAGAAGTATATAGTCATCCAGGGCAATATTCTGATTTTGTGAAGGGTTGTTCTGATCATCTTGTATATTCTGCCCTGCCATATTTGGCTGATAAGCCTCTGTCACTACTTGTAGCTGCTACTTTTTGCAGCATCTTCTATTAAGTTCATATCCAAAATGCAGCCTAAGCCTGCACAGCCCAGAAAGTAAAAAAAAAATAGGATGCACAGCTACAAGGCTCTGGGTAAAAAAAAACCAAACAAACAACCAGCTTCTTTCTCAATTGAATTTTAAATATCAAATTTTATGTGTCATTTTCTCAGAGGAAGGAAGTGATTGCAGTTATTTTATTTCCACATTACTGAGCAAAAATGTTTCCCTCTAAAAATATCAACCCAACTGCAGAATATTTTGCAGAGTGATCCACTTAAAAGTGACTGGGAGACGGCCAGCAAGGATTGTTCTCTTTTGTGTTTACTTGTAATTTATAAACAAGTTCTGGCAGGTTTGTTTTTTTTTTACTTTGGGAAAAAAAAAAATGGGAGAGGTAATTTTTCCACTTTTTATTGGGATTGAAAAATTGTTTCTTTTCTATTTAAGACTATTATTATGGCTGGAAAAGTGATGGATAGCTTTAAAAGATGGAATGATGAGGACTGAGCAGTTGCTAAGAGAAAGTCCTGCTAAAACTGCCTTTTTTTTTCTTTCTCTTTTTTTTTTTTTTTCTCCTTAATGCTCATGCATTTTCAGTGACTAATTAACTTTTCAACAAGGACTTCATCTTTAGTGATTTGACCTAGCTTTTTTTACAGTGTGAACCACCCTGTAACCTCAGGAGCTCCGCCAGGAAAACAAAGGACTGATGATGATGATGATGATGATGCACTTCCAAAATAAACAAGGAATAAAACCCCACAACAAGCAAACAAACCCGACTTCTCAGGTCATTAAAGCTGTGTTTTTACCGTAGGAAAAGCACTAAAGCAGCCTAAATCATCCTTGAAAAAAGGGCTATTTTAATGATAAATTTTAAGTAAATTGCAGATGGCACCTTGTGACCTTTTTCCAAGTGATGGTAATGAGATCCATAGGTGATTTAAACTACTTAATAATAATGAGATTGGGCGCAGGGAACGCTCAGCTTGGCAACAATTTGATAATTGTGTGAGCAGGAAGAACTAGCCCTCCCTGGTGGTTTGAAAACATAGCTGAGATTTGAGAAGCCTTACAGAGCTCTTATTTAATCTGAGCAATTCTATAATGATGTGAAAAGGTAAGTGTTTTTGATTTAGTGATGTCTATATTTCAAGAGACAAGATGTTGATGATAAAGGCAAGGCAAAAAAAAAAAAGATGAATGGCTGGTTTCTGGAGACATCTTTTGGCTTAATATCTAACACCACGTCTGTCTGCGTGCATTTCTCTCAGTTTTCCCACTAGTAAAATGGAATACTAATTAGATTTTGATTACAGGCAGTTTTTAAAGTGTGGAAGGCACACTCACATTTTTTTTTTCTGTTAAATTCCAATGTAGTAACTGGACACAAGCCTTTAAATCTGATATGTTATCAGGGCTGATCAGCTGGAAAGAAACCACGGACACATTACTTAAAAATATAATGTATTTTGTTTTTCTCTGTTCAAAATTACCTGGGAACTTCCTGCTGATGAATAACAAACCCAGTGAAATTCTCCTTTGGAAAACTGATAATTCTTCTAAGAATACTGGTATTTTTTGGCATGTTTGTGGCTTGAAGGTTGAGAGGTGAGGATAAAATTCTTTGCTACAGATGGTATAGGGTTTGAGCTTCATATTAAAAGTCACTGGGGTTTACAGTGGTAAAGGATTGTAAAAATCAGTGTTAAAACACGAAATATAAACTAGAAGTGCCCAAGTTTCAGTGGTTGAATTCAGTACCTGAGTGAAGATGCTACAGGTTGACCCTCTCCAATCACCTGGGTCACCCCATTGTTGCCCTACAGGGGAACCAGGAGAGATGGTGAGACCCCAACGAGTCCTCATCACTCTGGTGACCAGAAAATGTAACTAATTTTGTCAATGTAGAACAAGAAATATATAAATATACATATATATCTAAAATTCCCCAGCATAGATGTAATTTTTTAATATTTAACATCCGTTTTAGATAGAACTTCAAACTAGTTTTGAGATGAAAAAACGTAATTGTAAGAGAAGTGCTGCTGAATTTACATTTCTCAGGGTGAATTCTATCAGTTTAGAAAGCAGTTCAGAATCCTGAAAGCTTTCATTTTGTGTACATGGAAAATATTAGACATCTTTTAACTTCAGGGAGAATTTTTGAAGTAAAAAAAATAATTGAGAAGCTGTTGGTGTGGATGCAGTAAATGTATAGAAATATGATTATTTTATAGTAATAAATAAAAATGTGTGCTATGTTGAAATGTGTTAGAAAATGTGCACTAGGGCTAGAAAAAATAATTAGCCAAGGAATGACATAATAGTGGCTTCATTTAATACTGAATTATAAAGAAATGAATTTTAAAGAAATGCATTGTCTAAAAACACCGTGGCTGTTTTAGATCTGAGCCAGATATTATATTTAAAAAAAAAGAAAGCAATTCCTCAAGAATGGGAGTTAAAACCCTCCAGTGCAAAGTTTCCCTGTGAAGTCTATAAATATCTATTAGGCTGTCCATTAGATCGAGTCAAATATTTCCTTTCACTCGTTTTACCCTTCCCTGGCCTGAGCCCTGGGAAGTTTTATGTATTCCTGCATGGAAGCTCCGCTCTGAAAAATGAGGAGACAGAGGTGTAAATCTTTGGAGGTTCAATGCCACCTCTCAGCTTCCCAGTTAACTGGAAGGTCATCCCACAACCAGCTGGGCAGGGAGGAAACCTGGGGCTCTGGAGCCATTATATCATTTCCTCTTCTGTTTCCTCTCAGCTCCTTCTGCCAGAAAATGGCTAATAATGGGCTATTTGCATAGGGCAGGAGGAGAAGGCAGGCTGAAGATCCGCTGGAATGCTGAATTTCCTTGCGAAATGTAGTTATAAAAACTGGACTAAAGAGGGCAGGAGATACTCTATTTAAAAAAGAAATGCAGGCGAGCAGATAGTAAAACTCCACGGGGAAACAATAATATATATATCAGTATATAATAAAGTGATTTATTTTCAATAAAATCTGTAAAACTGCTTTAGTTACTTTGACACCTTGATTAACTGGAGTTTCAAAGATATTTGTGTGTGTGTGTGTGAACCTTCTTCATCCCAACAGTTCCGAATACTTTATTGCATCTGCTATTGAATATGTATGTTTTAAAAGCATTTGCTACACTGTAGTTTTACTGGATGTCAGGGACAAAATAGATTAATATTAGACCTCAGCCAGAAAGCATTTCTGTGGCAGCACATGAAATGTAGCACTTCACTGCTGATGCTCTCCCTGACTTATTCCTGGGGATGCTTTATACAGAGCTCTGGGCTCCAGGACAGATTTATTTCCTCTAAAATCACTGATTACCATTATAAAACCCGAAAAAGTTGAGGGAATTTCAGAGCTGGCTGTAGCAGGAATAAAAGGATTAGAAAAAGTAGGATGCATTGTGTGGAGACAGTCAGAGGGATCTTCCTACGGGCTCTAGGCTGGAGAGTGTAAAACTTTATTCCTCGCCTCCTGCACCCCACAAAGCAGCACAGCACTGATACAGAGGTTTTGCTGTGCCCTCCAAAGGTCCCACAGTTTTTTCCCAAAGCCTCTCAGGGGGATTTTTTGGGATTTCAGTGCACACTACCTCTCACCCCAAGGACGTGTGATGACCAGCAGCAAACACTTTCTCTTATGCTCGAGCACAGTGGGGAAAAATTTCCATCAGGAGGAAATCCCAGCATTGAGAAAGGCTTTTTTTTTTTTTTTTTTCCCCTTTCCCTCTTTTTTTTCCCTTTCCTTCTCACTTACAGGTTCTGTGAGAGCCTGGAGCTCAGAGAGGGTGGAGGAGGCTGTGGGAAATAGGTTTCTTCTGCTTTCTCCCCTTTCAGGGGCAGCCCAGCTGCAGCTCTTATTTCATCCAGGGGCATCATTGCCACATGCAAATAACATATTCCAGGGATGTGGGAGGTGCAGGAATCAGCCTGTCAGGATGGTTTTTATTCCTGCTCTTTTGCTACTCTTCTCTCTAGACCAGCACAAGCGTATAAATAGCAGAGAATCCTAGAGTGGTTTGGGTTGGAAGGGATGTTAAGGATCATCCAGTACCACCCCCTGCCATGGACAGGGACACCTTCCACTAGCCCAGGTTGCTCCAAGCCCCGTCCAACCTGGCCTTGGACACTTCCAGGGGCAGCCACAGCTTCTCTGGGCAACCTGTGCCAGGGCCACCCCACCCTCCCAGCCAGCAATTCCTTCCCAATATCCCATCTAGCCCTGCCCTCTGGCAGTAGGAAGCCATTTTCTGGGTCCTGTCCCTCCATCCCTTGTCCCCAGTCCCTCTCCAGCTCTCCTGGAGCCCCTTTAGGCCCTGCAAGGGGCTCTCAGCTCTCCCTGGAGCCTTCTCTTCTCCAGGCTGAACAATCCCTATGTTTTTGGAAAGGATGGCTCTGGCTGGACTGAGGGGAACTCAGCTAGGTCAAGACCCCACCAGAAGCTGATTCCTGTGCTTAAATATTATGGAATCTTTCCAGGAATTTTCTGGTGCTGAATATGAACAAACAGCACACCAGGATGAATTTGATTTCTTGTACTAAATACATTTGTAATTTATTTTATTTTGCTCACCTCTGTCTATACACCCTGACTATTTCTTACTGAGGAAAAAAAAAACATGAGGTGGATTTATTTACTTTTAAATCTACTTAATTTCTACGTGTGATATATATATATATAAATATATATTTAATATTAATACTAAAATTCTAAAAAAACACACAAGTTTTAATAAAGATTGTGTTAATTTATTTTTTTCTGGAAGAAGAAATGGAATTTATTTTAAAGTGGTTCAAAACCACACCTTCAAGAATGTGGAAAATTTACAGTCTTGTGTATATTGACAACCTCAGTGTTTTGTTTCTGCTTGAACATCCGAGAAGTTTGTTGCTGTTGCTGCTTAAGTGCTTCCAGTGAGTTCATCTCAGACAGTATTAACAAGGAATAAACAAGACCTCACTGAAGGTTTAGAGAGAAACATCAGCATTTATGTGCTCAGAGTTAATTTTAAATAAAGACTTTCTTTTTGGGATATGAGGATAGAAAATTAGAACCACAGGTTTGCTCCAAAACCTTATTTAAGAGTACGTTTTTTTATTTATTTTTCAAGTTTTTATGTTGTTTCAGTCCTGATGTTTCGGTCCAGCACATGAATCGAACAGTAAAAGCCACGTTCTTTAAACTCAGAAAGATCAGGGACCTGTCTGGGGAAGAAAGTCCAAGGGTAAACAAAGGTTGCACTATTCCCTCGGGAAAACACTCCAATTACATGTCATGTGTTAAATGTCCTTAGAAACCTCACAGTGTTGGTCTTACTTCGAATTTCATGTGCTCCACGACACTCTAATGCATCACCACACACAGCTGAGAGGGGAAAACCACCAAAACTATACAGAAAATTATGTATTAAAAGAGTATTAACAAATTCCAGGACTTTTTTCCAGGGTTGACAGTAATTTACTCCACAGAATTAAGGTTTTTTCTCTTTTTTCTTATTTTTTTTAAAGATGTCAGAATGAAAAATGTGCAAAATTATTCAGGTTTGAGATGTAAATTCTGCAGCCAGAAGGATGGGTGAGATGCTCAATGGAAGAACTGGGTCTCAGACTAAAGAATATTCTGGTAAACCATAAAATAGGTAAGGAGGCTGTGGCCAACCCTGGATTTGCTAAAATCAATATAAATGTGATGAAAATCACATTTTCTCTGGGGAAATAGGAGTAACCAGGAAGTTTTTTTAACTTTTAAAGCAAAATATAGTAAAGACTGAGCTTCTTTAACCATTGAGTAAATTAATTTTGGCTGTGTTTATATCCATGACATGTATATATACACACACACACAGATATGTACAGAATCTAACTCTGAACTTCCCTTCATTTGCTTTTCCCCAAGGCTTTAGGGAGAGTGCTTGCAAACATCAAGGTTTTTCCAGATTTAGTTTCAAGAGGGAGTTCACCTCTTGAAAAACTGAAAAATAAAGTTACTGTGGAGCCTGCTTGACAAACTCCTTTTGCTGGTGGCAGTATCATGGCTTATAATGTTTATTTCCAAGAAATTAAGACATGACAGTGTTTATGCCCATAGACTGAAGCCAAGTTTCCTTCTTATTTTGGCATATATAGAAACTCAGGTTTAGTATCCTCAAGATGCATAAATTATGCAGGTTTGACCATAGAGTTCTGAGGCAATGGCATCCACGCCTTCTATTTATGAATCATTTAGTTTGGCTGTCATAGCCTCTCAAAGCTCAATCGCCAGCACAACTTTTGAACTCTCAAGGTGTTAAAATTCACTCTCTGTCCCTCCAGGAAGCCAGGCTGGAGGACAGGACCTTGCTCAGAAGGCAGCTGGGTGATGTGCCAGCTCCCTGGCCCAATTTAGCTTCCCTTTGCACCACTTTCCCATTTGGAAGTGGAATGTGAAGAATCCTTTTAAAAGAAAGCTGCTGCTTTATCCTCTTTATCCATAATGCTTTCCCAATTTTTTGCAGTATTAAGCAATGCATCCCATTTCTAACATCCATGGTACAGGCAGGCCTATTTCACTCTTTCTTTC
Source organism: Corapipo altera (assembly GCF_003945725.1). Classification (NCBI taxonomy): domain Eukaryota; kingdom Metazoa; phylum Chordata; class Aves; order Passeriformes; family Pipridae; genus Corapipo; species Corapipo altera. The sequence continues at coordinate 2,656,056 of NW_020884919.1, forward strand.
TGGTAGAATTTGAGCTTCTTAGACCAAATATTCTCAGATTTCTTCCTCTGCAGCATTTCTGATCCATGGCAGGTCCATGATTTCAAGACACGTCTGTCCCTTCTTACCCACTGTTCAGGTCAGAGTAGCTTCATTCCGGTGATAGTTCCAAATTGTTTTGTGGAGGATTAATCAAAGAATTTTCAATTCATTAAAGAATTGTGAATTAAAGAATTGTGAATTAAAGAAATGTGATTCTCCATTGAAGGAATTCCAACTCCAACTCACCTTTGGGTGTTTTATGCAGATTGTGGGCATGATTTGAGTTCAGATGAGGAGTTGAGGTCCCGTTTGTCCGGCCCTCAAATGAGCCAACAACTCTTCTCTAATCATATCTTTCTACTTATTCTTTTAAACGTTTTGCTATGAATTTTGTTTCTGTGTTTGTGTAAAGTCCCAGAAATTTCTACTTTTGTGCAGTAGTTTCATATTTGTGGTCCTTGTCTTTCCTAACTGAAAACTCTTACACAAACATGGTTCCTCATATCACTCTTTGAATTAAGGACAACTTTAATAGTGTTTTTGTTTTTCTTTTTACCCTGACCTGCACTAATTGTGGATGCAAAGGCCATTTAAATATTTTTCCACCTTCTTCCCTATTTCCAGAGGATTTCAGTTCCCATCAACCCTTCCAGCTTCTTCTATCTCAAAAATTCTTTTGCTTATTTTTAGTATGGTGGGGTATTCACTGACCACTTAATCAACATTAAAACTTCCCTTTATTTTTCTCCACTTTGCGGAAGACTTACAAAATCTTCCTCATCAAAAGACCTCCAGAGATTCACATCTTTCTACCCTGTTTCCTGACCTTATGAGGTGTCCAGACAACCAGGATTTGTAAATCCATTCCTAAGAAGAACAGAAGTATATAACTGTGTAGTTCTTCCCTGATAACTTCTGAAATGGTTGGGCAATTTTAGCCAAGGAGAATAAGGGTCATAATGTTATTAATTCCCTATAAATGTAATGAAAGAAATGGGATAAACTCATATTATTATGGAAAAAGCTACATCACCAGTCCAGCTGTGACAAAGTGAGAAATCCATGCTGGACAGAGCAGGAAAATATGTATAAATATGCTGCTTCTTGTGGAAACACTTGTGTACCACTAATCTTCTTTATTAAACCAAAAATTAGGTTGAAAACATTAAGGTTGTAAAGTCCAATAGCTCCAACCTGATGAATTTGAAGAAGATTTTGCATTTTCTGCTGCTGCATTATGACACAGGCTGGAATCAGACAGCAGTGGAACATCTTCCCTTGGATTCGTGCACGGAACGGGAGCTCTTCAACTGAGCTTAAGAAGCATTTGGAAAAGGCTCTCAGGGACATGATGGGATTCTTGGTGTTGTCCTATGTAGGGCCAGGAGTTTGATGATCCCTGTGGATCTCTTCCACCTGAGAATATTCCATGATTCTGTGATATATCACCCTATATGTGAGTGCCTCGTGTCTCGTGCGCTCTTCAAACCTGGAGCTCTGAAGACGTCGTTCCTTATTTGTTTCATTTGCTCTTCAGTAGAGCATATCTGGAGAATATCTGAGTGCTTCAGGAATGTTAGTTAATTGTCACAACCCCCTGGTGGGGAGAGTGATTTCCCTGCTAATAGATTAGGAGCTTCAGCATGGGAATGTCATCAAAGCCTAGCTCCCCCAGTGCTCCAGGTAACGGGCAGATCGTGACACTGCAGTCACCCTGTTTGGAACTCACATCCCTGCACTGCAGGGGGGATGCAGCTGGGAAGGAGCTCTACTCCAGAAAATTAGGGACACAGAAATAACAGCCTACTGGGAATAGTTTGGTTTGGGTAACTCCATGACACAACTGATGCATTTTCTTTCTGCATCCCATATATGATGTCCAATTTGTTCACTGAGGCTGACAGATATCAGAGACATCATCTAAATTTATATACAATTAAATGTATTTATGTACAACTAAATATATTTATACACAATCTGGACTGCATGATTATACAGATGATAAAATTACACAGGTAATTATTTTTATTTTTTTTTCTCTAATATTAATACACAGAGCAAACATTTGTTGTGAACTGAATAAGGGAAAGGCCTGTAAAGAAGTGGTCAGACAAATAAATGCTGCATCACCACAAGTATCAGGGCACAAAGCTAAAATTGTTTCTTAAGGTCTAAACACTCGATTTTTTTAGTTTTGATTTTTTTTGGCAGCATGAGAAGGGCAGAAAGAGGCAGGAAGAGTTGCAGTCCGAGGTTCAAAATCATTGTAATTAAGCCTTAATTTTTCATAAATTAGAAATTATTAAGAAGCTGTGGCCAGGGTTGTAATGTGAGATGATCCAAAAAGGAGGGTTTGCTCTGGGAGCCACTGTAGAATGAATTGTAACGTGAACAAAGTAAATGGTTTGTAAATATATCTGGTGATTGGGTATTAATGGGAACTCTTGTGCACACCCTGCACATACCTCTTTGGAGCTGCAAAATTGGGCTGTCATTCGGAGATTTGATTGTAAGAACCTGTTTTTAAGAAGTCTGGAAAGAATGGAAAACTCATGGATGAGAGCACAAACCAGGAGAGAGGCAGGCCAGGAATTTTTATCTCTGAGCAAACTGTTTCCTAACAGCTCACTTCAAGGCTTTGGGTTCTCTCTAGGAAACACCTAGTGGTCATTTTTAGCCATTTTTAGTTATTTTTAGTCAGAAGTCACAGTTCTGACCTGGTGTTGTTCTACCTTTGGCATTTTGTGATATGGTTTTATAAGATTTCATCATTATAGAGGAGAAGTTGTTAAGGTTTTTAAATCAAAACAGACAAATACCTCGACAACCCAAACTATAATAGGGGAAAGATCATATTCTCCCCTTGCTTCAATTCAACCATCTCATTACCATTAATAGGGCTGCATGTGGAACTGATAGCAAAATTTGGTTAGTAAGCCTTGAAGGACTTCACTTTAAAAAGAGATTTTTATGTACAGGCCAGGAAAAAAAAAAACCAGCTGAAACTGATAAAATGCAGGTTATACCACCATAACAACAGTGCCTACGAGTAAAATTTGGGTTTTTTCCCCCCTTCAAGTGGGTAAAGATCGTTCCCAGACTGGAGCCTTCATCACAAGCCAACTTTTAACTGCAAGAGGAATGTCTGAATTGCCCAGTTAAGCCTTGCAGACCTTTTTCTTTGATGCTGGAAATGTTTCTGTGCAGTCATATGCTGCAAAACCCACCCTAGAAAGCAGGGATTTTGTCAGTGTGGTGTCTGCAAAATTGGGAGGGGAGATCATTTTTATTGTAGTTTGATTTTCCTCTTAAATATGTTTTGGAGTGTCGGTGTCTTCTTTGCAGGAAGGTGTCACACCTTATGTGTTATCTCCCTGAATAAAGTCTCAGTTTTAACAGTGCAGTCCCAAATCTGTTTAGGGGAGGTTTAGATTGAATATAAGGAAAAAAATTCTTCACTGAAAGGACTGCCAAACATTGGAAAAGATGCCCAGGGATTTAAAAGCCATGTGGAAGTGGCACTTGGGGACAGGGGTTAGTGATGGAAAGGCTGGATTTGATGGTCTTAGAGGACTTTTTCAACCAAAATGACTCTACTGTGATTCTGTGTTCCTAGTGAAAATATCAACATTTCTGTGTGAAGGGGAAATTTTGGAATTGAGGAAATTTTGCAATTGTCCTTTGTGCTTCCATGTCAAACACAAATAAATATGTGATTGCCATTTACACATTATTTATTCATCTGCAAGAACAATGATGCAGAGGGTGGCAGTTCTGGTCAGAAATATTTCACTTCATGGGGAGTCAATGTTTTAAATATCAGTAGTACTGTGTAATCACAGAGTAGAAAAAAATGTAATAAAACACTGTAGTCAAAAAATTGCACTTTTATTCCAGAGTATGAGACTCAAAATCCTGTGAGTTTTTTGTCCTTCCCAGATTTGTGCAGTGCCAAACACAACTTTCCTGCTCTTTCACCTTGCTGTTTGTGCCTGGAAGAAAATATGATAGCCATAAGATATAACAGACATCAAGAATTTCCTTTTACAGTAAGAGGCAAGGGGCTGAGGCTGTTCTTTGTTGCACTTCCAGATCAAGGAGACTTTTCACCCTCCAGGTTTTTAACTATTGTTACTTTGGTAGGTGAGATATGCCCCTCACATGCCCAAAAATATCACAACCAGCAGAGACCGTAACCCTCCTGTACAGCACCAAAGACGACCTGTGGCCCTCAGAAAGGACTCCCAGAGCCCCAGAAATTCAGAACTTGGCCAGGTCACTGAAAATCAAGTGCAGGATTTGAGAGCACGTGGTCTCCTTCCAATACCTACACAAAGAAATGACATTTAAATTCAACCTGGCAACACTTCAGGGGGTATCAGCCCTGAACAATCAGCTGCTTGTAAGAGTCACCAAATCTCAACTGAAACTAAGAAAATGGCACCATTTTTTGTCCTGGGAGCAACAGAAACCAGGTACTTCAGCAAAGCAAGATAACTCAAGAGCTGATGAATAAATAATAGCAGGGGATGAATAATTTAGGTGTAGTGTCAGATGCCTTGAACAATCTTTATCCTTGAAACAATAAGATGTGACCACGTGCAGTGTGTGTGTGTGTGTCATACAGAGAGGCTGCAGGATTAAAACCTTGTTTTGGGGAGCTGGACTCTTAAAATTTCAGATGCTGAGCAATATCACATGCAACACGTGTCAGGAAGTGAGAGGACAAAGCTCCTGCCCTGAAGTTTAGGATGGACATGTGGCTTTTCCCAGGTTGTCTCAGCTGCTGAGGATGGAGGAAAATGCTCTGAGGTGAAGCTGATGAGGCTATTTCAGCCATGCAGGGAATTGTGGGTACTTAAATTGCAGCTGATATGTAGGTAGGAGAAAGTTTTCCCATGTTTTTCTCCTTAAAAGAGGGATTGAGAAGTTTCAGGAGGTAAAGGAGCCTTTAGCTACTCTTCGCTTTATTTAATGTAACCCATTAACGTTGTTCCTTCAGGTGGTTTTGGGTAATTGAAAATCCAGGCTCAGGCAGCCTTTTGCAAACTCACTTCTCTGGTTTTTTGGTGTCCTTGCTGCCCTCCAAACACACAGATGGCTCCTCTCTGCAGGGAGATGTTTTGGTGTCCTGGGTAAGTCTTGTGGTGAGGGGTGGCTTTGGATAAATGAGGTGAATTTGGGCTTACTCGGTGTAAAAGAAAAAAAGGGTCTGACTGCAAGAGAGAAAGGATTACTCTCATCATTTGTATTATTCAGTTTATTTCTTGAGAGCTCTGTTTTATTTGAAAAGTTGGGGTTTTTTTGGGTTTTTTTTAAATGTACAGAGGATCTTTTGAAAATGCCCACCAGGAAAGCGTTTCTCACTTGATCTTTGCACAGTGATCTTCACCTCATCTTCACACAAAAGGTTTCTTAAGGTTATCTGAATAATTCAGATTGAAGCCTTTCACTGTTGGAAGGCACTTGGGAAGTTCTAGGAGAGACAAATTCTGCTACAAAAGAGTTTATTTCAGAAATTAGCGTGAGAAAATGGGAACGTAAAATCTCCTTTAACCTGGTGTAGTCTGGAGTAAAAACATGGCTCAGCTTTTATGAAATTAAGTATTTTGGCAAATGTTATCTTTGGGCTTTGACTGGGAATGTTAATAAATATAATGAAAGACTTTGGAAGGGGTAATGCTTCGTGTTTGTTGGTGAGGAAGGGATGAGAGGTGTGTTCTCCAGCAGGATGGAGGTGAGGACACCTCTAAGGTGCTTATTCTAAAAGAGGCGAAAATAATTCTTGTGCCATAACTGCAGTGAGCATGTTTTGATAAATAAAATTTAAGCAATGTAAAGTTTGGGGTGTTTTTTCAGCTCAGGAAAATCTCAGTTTACTTTCCCCATGAAATCTGAAGTACCATCTGAGGGTGGGCAGGGGCACTTTTTACCACTGGCAAATGACCAGACTTCTCATAGTTCTTAAAATCTTATTATCAGTGCAATTAATGTTTTATTTATGTTGTCATGATGCCTATTAAGATCTCTTGAGCTGTGATAATATTCTTTAATACTCCACAAGCTACAGAACTGCACATCTCAAAAAGCCCATTGTCTGCACAAAGGAGAGGTCACAGGGAATAGTTTAGGGAGTGGAAAACTACCTTTTGTTCTGCTTTAATCTCAGATTTTGTTTCCTTGTTTCTCCATTTTGAGCTATAGAAAAGATCTGGATTATGTGACAGGGCCACCACAATTAATCTAAACCAGAGAAATACCACTGTTCATTTATATATACAAATACAAAAAGGCAAAGTCAACCTAAATCCAACATAGTATTATTTTTAGTTTTTTCTTCTTATATTACCATCCAGAATAAAAAAATTCTGGATAAAAAATGGAGCGGGAAAGTAAGATTACAACTTTAAGAGAAAATATGTAGTGTGCATATGAAATTATAGAGTTAGGGAAAAATAGATAATGGAACTTCAGAGGAGTGTGGAACTGAAAGTGGAATTGAAATTCCACTGAAAGAGGAATTGCTGGATTTATAACAGGTCAAATCCAATACTAGTCAAGAAGGGAATCTGGCCTCAAGGACACATCTACACATGTCTGTCCACAGTTATCTTTGGTGTGTTAGTGATTAATTTACAACAGGGAACAACAACAAGAAGGTACAATGTTGATAAAGCAAATTACAGTGGGAGAACTCCCTTGCAACTGGAAGTCTGAGCCCTGTAGTTTGAATTCCTGACCGGATTTTAGATCCTCCTTCCTGCCCCTGAGTTTGGAAGTTGTTTGATACCTCTTTCCTGTAGGTGGTGCAGCCAAGATATAATAAAAGCAGGGAATCAGGTGTGTGAAATAACTGAGAGAGCAGGGAAAAGACAGAGGTCAGGACAGACTTTTAACCTTATTTATATATATTTAACATATATAAGAGCAAATAGAATTTTAACAGTGTTCCTGAAGTGTTTTGATTGTGTTTAGCCTATAAATATGGACTTTTCAGTCATGCTTTTTCAGTTCTCCCAGTTCAAAGTTGCAGACTTTTCCTGTTTAGAGGATCACACCCAAATCTGCTCCTTGATTTCTTATTTTGATGCTCAAACCTCGAATTTAGTCCACAAGGACACATGACCTGCTGTTAAATTATCTTTGTTAATGAAACAATTTTAATTCATGATGTGACTTAAGGTCTGCAAAGCTTGTGTGAGGAAAAAAGTGTGGGTTTTTATATTTTTTTTTTAATTTCCAAATGAAAAATCTCCATTTTTAATCATGAAGTGGATGAAAACACAGAAAATTTAGTGATGCTGTGTGTGCCTCGAGGCTCTGTTCCTTCACCAGAGATCCAAGGGTTCCTTGATGAACAAGTTGTATCATCTCAGATCAGAGTTGTTATTGGAGATCTGACCAAGTGATTCACTCCAAACTCATCAGGGCTCTAAAATGAGCTGTTCCCCTCAGTTTGGGAGAAATTAAATACCAGATTTAGCCCCATGGAAAAAAAAAATAAAATAATAATTGAGAAGGTCACACAAGGAGAGAGCTCCTGGGCAGGTTTTGTTCTGTGACTGTTCTATTTTTGGGATCAATTTGCTGTTTTCTTCTTTTAGGGAAAACTAATAGTTCCCATCTTAGGAATTTCTCTTTACCTATTAAGCCTTATATGAATTTATCTAATTTGTGGCAAGTTCTTCCGGTAGCAGTGGTTTGGGTTTTGATGGAGGGGTGATGTCAGAGGATTGTTTCAGCCTTATTAGAAGGGAGAATAAATTCAGAATGAGGATTTTCCACAGAATTTAGGAAAAATACTCATAGTAGGAGTGTATCTGGGCTGAGATGACCAGCCTAAACTAAGGTGGGAGCCTTGCAGGGATGGATGGACCCTGATAATCCTTGGAATATCTGTGCTGGATACAGCCCACAAACATCCTAATGTACCTCACCCAAACCCACCCCAAGGATCCCCTCTCTTCCCTCTTTCCCTCCTCAAACTCAGATATTTTAAATATTAAAACAGCACAAAGAGGTAAATCTTCTTAACAACACAAGGAGAATTAAACAGGCAACTTCTCTGGGTAATAACAGAAAGTTTTGTAGCTAATTTTCTACACATACTGTGCAGAAAATGAATCCCATAAAATACAAGTAACTTCTCCCCGAGCACCTGTATCTTCTTCCTAATATTTAAAATTTATTTATGTTTCATTTAAATAAATTATAAAATTGCAGCACAAGCTCTGTGTTGCCTGTGTGTCTGCACTTCTTCTGTGGAAGGGGCAGTTGTGGAATAAAGTGCAAGGGTAAATAATAAATCACTTTTATCTTGCAACTTAGAGGGCCTCTCCTGCAGTCTGGTCACCAGGTTTCAACCTGGGATTGTTAAAAAAAAGAGTCTAAAAGCAACTGAAAATAGTCCTAAACAGTGCAAGCTCAAAGGAAGAAAGAGAGTAAAAACCTGTGACAAAAAATAAGTAGTTTTGGTGTTGGTTTGGGAGGTGCAAATACAAAATCCTTCAGTTTGGCTCTTTGTTAATGAAGACTTGTGGTTTCTTGTGGTGCCATCCTTTGGATTAGACTTTGCACTTGACTTGCTCAAAACTAAGGCTGTGGAGATGTACTGTGCATTTCATAAGATTTTAATCTTCCTGAGTTTAAACTCTTCAAGTGCGGGTGTGTGGACCCTGGTGGAGGCCTAAAAGGAAAATCCAGACAAAAATAACTTTCTGTCCATTCCTGACCCAGCCTGGGGTAGGACCAGGGCACTGCCCAGTTGGAGTGAAGTCAGTCAGCACTGCTTTTCCCTGAACATCAACTCCAGGAGGGACCCAGCACATCCCTCACAGAGAGGGAAAAATGAGGCAACCAGCAGAAACATGATGGAAACACGATTTTTTTTCTTTTAGTGCTCTACACACTGAAGGGAGCCCACAGGAAAGATGGAGAGGGACTGTGTGCAAGAGCTTGGAGTGACAGGACAAGGGGGAATGGCTTAAAATTGAGAGTAGGGTTAGATTAGAGAACAGGACAAAATTCTTGACTGTGAGGGTGGTGAGGCCGTGGCACAGATTGCCCACAGAAGCTGTGGCTGCCCCATCCCTGGAAGTGTTTAAATCCAGGTTGGATCGAGTTCTGAGCAACCTGGGACAGTGGAAGGTGTCCCTGCCCATGGTAAGAGGGTGGAACGAGGTGACCTTTAATGTCCCTTCCAACCCAACCCATTCTGTGACTCCATGATCACACCCAACCTGTGAGTAAAATACATGCACAAAACAATCCAATGAATAAACTGCTCAGATTTGTGCTCACAGGCACCCCAGCACTATTTACAGGCAGTTATAAAATGGCTCAGGGTATTACAGAATCAGTTTTAATCTTGCCCAGGGTAGTTAGGCTCGTACTATTTTATTTGACCCTTCTTTTATGTTGCTTTCAATGCCCTGGTATAGAACCAACCCAATATAATTCAATTCACTACTACTTTACCCTTCAGTCAGAGCAAACCTACAGTGAGCACACAAAGGCCACTGTGATGGTATCTTCTTTGATCTTCAGCTTGCTCAATCTACTTCCTACTGTGCTGGCTCACAATTTCATTTTAATAGTTAAGTAGTTTGGACATCATTAAAAGAACTGTGTCTGGAGGCAGTGATATGGCACTGATCAGTTTGTCAAGTAATTCCATTAAAAAAAGTTCACAGTTCTGGCCTGATATGATGTAGAGAAAATGTCTCATTAAAAACAACTTTTGTAAAATACTTTCACCCATTTCAACTTAAAAAAAAATGAGGATAATTTCTGGAGACTAGCTCTTTCCAGTCTAATACATCATCTTCTTTTAATCTCCACTAGTTCCTGCCTTTTTTCTAGCAATTATTAATAATTTTGTTGCTCTGCTTAATTTTCATAAGTGGGTTCAAATATATTTTTGGAAGCTCTTCTAACGATGGGCTGGGTTATGATTTGGGCTAAATGTTCCTTTGACATGAAAGGAGGGTCAAACACAAGGCTAAAGCCCCGGGCAAGATTAAACCCCATTTCTTCCAAACTGGGTAGAATTAAATATGGTCTGTAGCCTCACTTATGACTGTGTCCAAAAAGGAACCAGGTGTGTATCTGCCAATGAATTAATCGCAGATTATCTCTAAATCCATGCCCCTTAGTCTGTGTGAGTACCTGAGCTTCCTCCTCTAGGCATTGCAAAATTTGTTGCATACTCATACCAGAACCTTACTTCAAAATTCACATATTTTCTCAACCTCCAAGTTTTTCTTTACATTCTTTGATTTTTTTCCAAGTGATCTTCCTTTCTAAACTGTGGCAACCAGGTTAGTAATGTGCTATTGAATTAATTCTCTCTGTGCCTGGGATCTGGAGAAGTCAACCTGGAGGCAGTGACCTGTTCTAAAGTTGCATTTTGCCTGATTTGAGACAGACCCTACCCTCTCAAATCTCAAGAATTCACATATATATTGCATGTTCTGGGTTGAGGGGTTTTGTAATTTTAATTCTAGAAAGTTTAGTGAGTGGCATCACCTTCATATGAATAAATCACGTTCTCAAGGCACTATGTGGGTAAACTGAGGAAGTGATTTTGACCGAGTGTCCCACTGTGCTCTGTGACAGCTAAAAACCAGTTCCAAAATCCAGATTATTTCCCCTGGGGCTGAGGAGCTGCTGGATTACAGGGGGCAGGATGAGATGTTGGCTGACACGGGGAGGTGTAGCAGTTTTCTGTCTCTAATAGCAGAAGCAGCCAGTTCTAATCCCTGTGGAGGGAGGAGAAGAACAGAAGGGGACACAAAGTAGCCCCAAACCAATTTGCCTGAAGATGTGTCACTCTGTTTTATGTTCCTGCATTTGCATTGGGACTTTTACTTGTCTTTTGCATTAGTTGAGGATTATACAGACAAGGGAGGTTCACTCTGCTGATAATAAAAAGGTAAAATGTAGGCACTGATGCTTAGTTTTATCTGGGCTGAGTTTATATCTAGATTTAATCTAGAATTCTGTATTAATAATCTGGTTCACCTATAACCAGGTGCATGCATTCAGTCTTGTAATCTGAGCTCACCTGAAGCCAAACTGCTCCCAGTGCTGTTTGCAGGAATACTGAGATTCAGTTCTAATGGAATTAAAACCAGTTTAATCTCTCCCTCCACGTCCTCTGATGTAGCTGTTTTATTTGTCAGCTGGAAAATAACGGATTTGAAAGAGTTTAAATGAAGTAGAAGCAATTTACGTCCAGCAAAGCCCACAGAACTAATAGGTGTAAAATGATGAAAGAATTCTATCAAAAGTGCTTGTTTGCAGCGTTGGTTTTGCTTTCTCTCTTTTTTTTTTTAAATTCCTTTTAAAAATTGCAATAGTTATTCAGCTTTCTGATTCTCTGAGTAGGTAGGATTCACCTGTAAGGGTGTGAAAGGATTTTCAAGGCAGAAATGAGTGTGGCTCTTCAATTTCCCACCCTGAGGAGGAGGAGGAAAAAAAAATAAAGCGAGACAAACCCTTGGAGAATACCTCGAGCCCTGGTATGTCTTAAAATAACAGTTGAAAAAAGAAATCTGAAAAGCAAAACAAAGAGATAAAGAAGCATCAGCAGCTCAAACCCCTCAGGTATTATACCTTCCAGTGTGCACCATCTGACTGACACACTTCTCCATATGCTGAGGAGGAGAAAGAACTATTCCCAGCTAACCCACAATTATGCCTTCATTATTTCTTTTTAATCTCCTCAGAGTTCCCATAGGGCCTCATATTTGGTGAGATGAATGTCCCTGTAACAGCCCCACTCAGAAAGCTCTGCAAGTCTCCAAGAAAACTTTCATGTTATGCTCAGTGCAAATTTGGTCCAAAGCTATTTTTATCCTCTCCTTACTCTCTCTCTTTTTTTTTTTTTTTTATATTTCTTTTTCATTCCGTCAGTAAATAAATTATTTTCAGGGCTGCTTTTTATGGAGTTGAAGGATTTGTTAGTATGGAATAGGAATAGTAGGTATTTCAGTAATATTTTTTTCCCAATGGTGGTTTTAGAGGTATTTGTATTTAGATTTTTTAGATCTATTTGTATTTAGATTTTTTAGAGGTATTTGTATTTAGATGATTTTTTTTTTTTAACAGGTGAGTTGATTTATAGATATAAATCAGGATTTGGACCACTTATGCAATTCTGCAACAAAAATCCCTGGATTTCACTGGAAGAAGTAGTGTGACCTCTTAGTCATATCAAATATTCTTTATATTTTTCACACTCTGTTCCATGCAGATCTAACTGAGATACAAACAGAGATAAGTATTTTTTGCCTACCTATTCTGTCTGTAAAGTTATTTTGCTTGGGGGCCCAAAGTATGAGCAGTATAGTATTAATATGGGGAAATTGCTACAATTATGTTGTACTCCCACATTACCTTTGATGTGATATTTTGCAAATTGTTCTGTGCAGAATTATTTTGCTATGGTTACATTGTGAATGTCATTTGGTGATGAGATACTTTGGAGATGTATATAATGACTTATAATAAACTTTATGGAAGAATCATAAATAAGAGATTAAAATCTTATATATTGTAATGGGTTTCTTTTGCATCCTTTTTCTGTACCACCTGTCCTTGATGTTCGGGTTTGAGAATTATCTTTCTTTTGTACTTCAGAGGTTTCTTTAGGGAACCTAGTGCTGAAAGAAGGTGGTTGAAGGACAGGGCTCTGCTTGGTCCTTGCTTTTACATGTTCATGTACATGTTTTTAAGTATTAAGCCAACTAGAAAAACATCCAGATCTTCCTTTGACTTCAAGATTTTTATTTTTTACCATTGAGTCCATCAACGCCTCTCTCTGGATCTCAGCCTTGTCAAGTTTCTACCAAAGCATAAGTTGGAATTGTGTGTTTTCTGTTGTTGGGGCCAAGAAAATGAATTAATAACTTGCCTTAGATTTTGTTACTCTAAGGTGTCATCTTTGCATTACAGATGGATAAACTGATTGCTTAAAGCATAAATTACTGCAGGTTCTCACTGGGTCCAAGAGACTCATCTTCCTATTCCTTGCTATTTTTAATATGAAATATTAAAATGTGGGAACAGGATCCCCAAAGGACAATTTGCATCAAGAAACACTAAAGCCAAAAAAACGTGGAGTGTTGACTGGAATAACTGTGTGTGATGAGGAAGATTTAAAAAGGGGGAAAAAAAAAAGGGCAGCAATTACAGCATATTGAAAAGACCACGTTTTTGCCTTTCTAGAAACTTAAAGAAGAAATCAAAACCGTGTTTGTGGTTTCACTGCTAACTGGAAGCAGGAGAATATCACTCCTCTGGAGCAGGGTCAGACAGAACCTTTTACTGTGGCTTGTGGAGGGAGGCTGCAGAAATCCACTTAATGGGCTGAGAAAGAGGGTGTTGAAAATAAACCCACGAAAGATAATTCGAAAAAGAAGTTGCCAGTCCCAATAACTTTCTTCAAGCCACATCTTGGAAAGCATTCCTGCTATTTTTGGAACATGATGAAGTCCATCAAAAAGTGCAATCAGCTTTGAAGGCAATAAAATAAAAATCAGGTTTGCAATTATGGGTTGGGTAAAGCCTTCAAAAAGTTTCTCCATGAGACAGAGAATTTATAATGGCTTTTCTAATGGAAGGTGTCAGGATCTGTTGATAATCTTTGCATTTCATTAAGGGTAATTGTCTTAAGGTGTTTACTGTGTTGTCCTTAGTAAAATTTTTATTGCATTTCTTTTTTCCAAGTGTATTAAAGCCTTTAATTTAAGGGTTTAAAGGACATTTCGTTCCCTTAGATACATACTGAGAGAATTAAAGACAAGCCAACAAAATAAAGATGTTTATCAGCTCATTAAACTATTTCAAATATGCTGCTAATGAAGAAGGAATCACAATTAGTCAGGTATAAAAACTCACCTTTCATATTTGCCCCATCCCAGTCACAAATTGAAGTTATGGGGCAGGATTTGCAATTTTTATTTTTTTTTTTTTTTATTCTTGGTGCTTTGGAAGTCCCATAGGTCTGTCTGCAGGTTTGGTTTGTCATATTGTTTGTGTTTATGGCATATATATAAATGTATATATATATATATATATATATATATGTTTTCCAGGTGGGGTTTGCTATGGTAAAAGAAGAAAATAAGTGGGAGGAGAAGCAGCTTCATCCCAGTAATTTTCTGCCCACCAGGCCTTTACACCTCTTCCTCTTTCCCTCCTGCTGCTTCCCAAGCTGAGGTGCTGATGAGGTGCTGGAGTTGCCACAGGCTGACAAAGCCATGACCAGAATTCCTCTTCTGAATAAGCAGGGAAATTGGGGAAAGGGCAGGGAATCAGTCAGGTTAAAGATTTTGTAGGTATGGCTGTGCTGGAAGGAAGGGTGGTGTTTTGTGCCTGTAAACTCTTATTAGAAGGCCATTTAAAATGTGTGTCAAGATACCCCTGAGACCTGCCTGGTTGCTCTCTCCAGTCCCCTTTTTGAGGGTGGGATTCTCAATGCTGGCATTGCCATTATTCCTGGGACAATGCTGGACATGACCACTGCTAGTGGATTTTTTCCAGTGATAGCAGTTTTTGGCAAACCAAGCACGGATATACAGCACTCCCTGTGGTTGGTGTGTATGATTTTTGGTGCTCTTGTCTCAGGTTTTAGGGTATTTTTTTTTTTTTTTGGTGATGGTGTTAATCCAGCAATCACTTCTCTTGCAAGTTCATTCCTACCCTTAGGCTCAGTCTCTTAAGGACACACTGCAAACTGATGCTTAATTAACCACCTGCCTCCCCAGTAAGAGCTCCCTCCAACATGATCCTGAAGGGGCTCCTGATAAAGGAAAATCGATTTTTTTTTTTAAATTATAATAACTCATTTTATATTGTTTCAGCATGTCTTGTGTCATGGGCAGGGTGGGGGGAGTGGGATCTCCTTTTTAGGGTACCCGTTTTATTAGGAGTACGTGTTGGAGATGAAGGTTAAAGCCTTCAAAAGAGTTAAATAAGACAAACTAAATGAATAAAATCAGATCACCCTATTTTTTAATGGTTATATTTTTTCCTTTGTCATGAAGCAAGGTTAGTTTAAGATTTGAAAGTCAGGAGTTTAATCAATAAGCCATGATCTGTGCACTTTAAACCCAGACTCTTGGCTGCTGCACTAACTGAAGGACTCCTCAGTCTGTTTAAAGCTGAACTGCTTCAAATTAAACTTCCACAGCAAAATTAAGTTTTCAGACCTGGCAATGGTGCAGATTTAATGAAATTTCTGTTTAAAGTTGTGCTGTGAGGGTGATATTATGAACTGGCACTGAGGGCCAAGTTGTGTGTCTGTGTGTTAGGTGGGATATATAATCCAACAGGGTTGGATTTTCGTGCATGGATATCACTCAGCAGAAGGGAATGAACACGTAGGAATAACGTTCACAGATAAATTATGCCACTTTTTTTCCAGCCTAAATACCTTGGAATCTGCAAAGACACTTCACAGACAAAGGGGACATCAGCAATAGATTTCTCCACTCATAATGACAGGAACATCTCTCTCAATATTACTTAGCTAATGAAGGAATAGATCTGCTGTGAAGTTCCTAGGAGGCTCATTTTCTTGAGTACAGTAGTAAAAGTTAGCTGATGAATGACCTAAACTGCTTAATGCTTCTACTTATAACTTCTGAGCAGCAAGGCATGTCTCGGAGAGCACTGGAGGAGTTATCCTCAGGAGGCCCCGGTGTCCTTGTAGGTTGTCAGAGTCAATGAGCCAGGTTTATTTCAAATGGCTCCTTAAATGAACATTTATTTTGTGCCAGTAACACGTTTTTGATTAACAGCTCCTTTTGACTAATTTGCTTCCCAAAACAGCCCAATAAAGGACTCGTTTAAAACATAATTAAAAGCATGTTATTGCTGGTAGTTAATACTGATTAAAACAGGCATTAAGACAATTATCGTTGAAGGAAAGTAAGCACCCCGTAGTCAGGATGGAATCCATTCTTACAGTTTTTATGCATTGCATACACAAGTGGGCTGCCTGCCAAATATGCAGGAGTTCTTATCCTGCCCATAACTGTATCAAAGTTTGATCCCAATTAATTTTTTTTTTTTTTTTTTTAAATGAACAATATTTGTGTTGGGCGTTTGGAGTTGGGTTTTTGGGAGAAACGTTCGTTTTCAACAAGTTGAAAAGTTGCCACTTTGTCCTGCCTGGTTATCAAACCGACCAAGAAGGAAAAAAAATATCCTTGTTGTTGTGCTTTGTACTGAGGCTTTAAAGATTTCTTAACTGGGCTTGGATTTGCATCTTTAGTTTTGTGTCTCTTCAGCTTTACACCGTAATTTAATTGCTGAATTTTTTTAAGCTAAAACCCAAAAAAGCATGATCAAAATACTGGCAGAGGTGGTATTTATTTTAGGTGTAGAAACGGAAGTTAGTCCAAAAATTTTCAAGTCTTAATGAAGAATTCTGGTGGAATTTTTTTCATTTGTTTATTTGGAAGTTTTTTTTTTTAAAAGTGGGGGGTTTTTTGAGGTGTTTTTCACTTGTTTGTTTGTTTGTTTTTGTTTGGTTGAGTGCACAGTCTTTTCTTCAAACATAAAATATATCCTGAACTCATCAGAAAATTCACATAGAAATAATACCATGTTCTTCTATTAAAATAATGGAATATTTTCCATGAGAGTGAAAAATTGCAGGTAACTTTTTGAGATCAAGGGCTCTAATTATGACCCTGTAGCTTTTTATACAGTTACTATAGAAAAAACCCACATAAAAATGTGTTTTTCACCACTTTAAATTTTATGTGAGAGTTCAACTCATAATTTAACACTTGCATTTCTGTTTTGAACATCTTAATTCCTTAATTTCTCATCATCCTTTATCATGCTTTTGCAATTTATAACAAAGAAAAATTTATATCCACTGTAATCAGTTTTAATTGAACAAATTGGTAAAACCAGGTGAAGACTTCTATTTTTAACAGTAACTTCATCTGTAGTTCAAAATTTTGAGGAGTTTTAAGTAAAGAGTTGCTTTCAACATTGATTTCAGCTTTTTCTGCCTTACCTCAACACAGTGTTAATACTGGAGAACGATCAAAATGATTATACAGGGCCTTAAAAATGGACTGAAGGAAATTTCGTGCTTATTTCCAAATGTGCATTTGATTATGCTCAGGTTCTAATTTTTTTTTTCTAATTTAAAAAGAAGGAAATCAAAATATACTAAAGGTTTTTTAACACGTGCTTTTACACCTTTGGCCGTACTTGTGCTTTCAGCCTTCCCATCCTGCTGGGTTGAGGAGGGGGAGCTGCCAAGGATGTGACACCTTCTCAGGGGCCAAGACTTTGAGACACATGGTGCCTGGTGTGGAGGGAGCAGAGTGAGACCAAAGCTTTGGAGCCTGGTGGACTTCCAAGGTCAGCCTGGAACTTGTTGTCCTTCTCTGCTGTAACAAAGCTCTGGGACCACCTTCCACCCTGAAGTGGTTGTGGTGGGTCCAACTTCTTCTGAACTCCGGGTTTTCACAGTAACATCAGCCCAAAAAATGAATGTTTTCTGTTTTCCTCACGTGTTAGGCCAACTAGAGAGTAAAGCAAGTGGAGCTGAGCAAGGACAGGCTTGGCAAATCCAGCAGATAGAATATTGATCCTCATCTGGTGGTGCATGCATCCACTTAGGGACTTGGGGAAAGAGCTGCTTGGTGTGGAGCTGCTTTCCCCATCCTGAGCTGTTCCTAGGAGGAAGGTATGAGCTTGTGGGCAGCATTGACCATGGCAGATATCAGCAAAAACCATAATATGCTATGACCACGCTGGGCACAGCAATAGACTCTGTAACACTGAGGGAAGAGTTAGTTGGAGCTCTGAGTCTGTTCAAAACAGACTGTTTGGTGTGAAATGTGAGATGTGCAATCACTCCCATCCTGGAAGATTTGAATTTTCCATTCCTGGTAGACTTTACCCAGAAATAGATGCCTGTGGCAAGTGATTGGTATCTTCCTTGGCCAGTGGTCCCAGACCCTCTGAGATGTAACCCTGTATTCAGGTGTCAGTGTGACATTTGTAATCATAGAATGGCTTGGATTGGAAGGGTCCTTGAAGATGTTCCAAGCCCCCACCATAGGCAGGGACACCTTCCACTAGCCCAGGTTGCTTCAAGCCTGGTCCAGCTTGGCCTTGGACACTTCCAGGGATCCAGGGGCAGCCACAGCTTCTCTGGGCAACCTGTGCCAGGGCCTCACCACTCTCACAGGGATTAATTTCTTCCTATTCTTTAATCTAAACTTACTCTCTTCCAATTTAAGACCGTTCCTCCTTGTCCTATCACTGTATTCCCTCTCCCTTAAGCCAACCCACACATATCTAGAGGTGTCTCTGGAAAAGACTAATTCCACTGTAGAACCTCCCTGCCCTTCCTGGTTGGAAGTTATGCCCGTGCTCCAGGTAAAAAGACAGACCCTTCCTGTTGAAGAGGAAAAATCGTAACTATGGAATTGCATATAATTAAAATCTCATAAATATTTTTCCCCCTCATTCTTCTGAAAATATCAGATGTGTGTATAATCCTCTCAGGGGAACCAACATCTCTCTCAGTTTATCTGTTTTAATTAAACTGTTAGTTAATTCTTCATTCTTGGGTATAAAGAAGGGGAGAGAAAAAATTATTCAGCTGCTATAGTTTAATGGATTTTTAACAATTACAGAATGAAAAGCAATGAAAATAAATAATACAGTTGTTAAAACTAATAATGTAACAAAGGTAAAAAGACATCCCTGTAGGCTGGAAGAAGTATTAACACAAGCAAACAAATCCCAACAATCCTGAAATCAAAGACCAGCCAGCTTTCTTGTTTTCCCACTAGATGGTCTGGCCATTAATAACCCATTTGCAAGAACATCTGAGGAGTGTGGGGCAGTAAGGGAGGGAAAAAAATCCCAAGAGTTTGAAGTTGTAGTGAATAGGTGGTGGAAGTTGGATTTACGTGTGGACTAGATGTGAAATTTGGGGGTTTCGTAGTAAATTATAAGTGATGGGTCATTATAGTTCTTGCAAATGGCCCTGGTGACAGAAGAGGTGGGGAAGGGAAAAAGGAGCAGGAAGAAATAACTGGAGATTTTGGGGAGGAATTATTTCAGAAGACTGCAGGGATGAAGCGATTTCCATGGGTAAGAGAGATGAATATGGATCTGACACCAGCAAGAAGTGTTAGAGGTCTGCAGAGCTCCCTCTGACCTCCCAGTGGGGTGAGGAAGACAATTCCAGGAGGAAAAGGAACAAGAAAAGGAAAACAGGAAAAAAAAAGCTCATTGCATTTTTTCTGTGCCCCCAACAGGTCCCCAAACAGGCTGCAAGGATCATTGTAGGGAATGAGAGAAAATCAGGCAAAATTTTCTGCAAGTGGCTCGAATCAGATAAAATAAAGCCCACGAGCAAGGGCGTAGAGAGATAACGGAGCAGAAACCTTTCTACTTCAACCCTGCCTTCCCCAGTCACTTTGAGCTCTCTCCATTTGAAAGTTAAATTTCTAATTTTATTCAAATAAAGCCTGGCTTTCTTGTGTTTAAAAGACTTTTGGTCTTCAGGGATCTCGCTGTAGGTGATGGTTTCAGCAGATCCACTTCAAAGCTTTGGCGGATTCAGTGTCCTATCATAGCATATCCTAATTAGTGAAGCTGTGGGCCAAATTCCTGTGGGATATAACCCAACAGATACAATAGTATTATGCTGGAATTAGTCCACTAAACCAAAAGGGTAAACCTGCCTGGACAGAAGTCCGTGGCAAAATTCCAGTCGATTCCAGTAAATATTGGACTGGGACTTAATGAAGAGGTTTGAAAAAAAAATCTCGTGATTATTTTAGGATTGCAAAGGAAAAGATCTGGAGCTCTTTTGTATCAGGAGGAGAAAAAAAATGTTTTCTTAAAAACTCGAAGTGTATGAGAACACCAGTATGAAACCACTCGATAATAATTCTTATGTTTTCTCAACCTAAAAGAAAGCAGAAGATGTATAATGTGCATATATAAACATACAAAAAGGGAATTTCTCACTTGTACACAGAAGAGGAAGAAAAAAAAAGAGTAATATATGAAAGAAAACAGGTGGGAAAAATTGGTACACAGCAGCATAAACTCATTATTCACCATTTTATTGTATGGTATTATTGCTGATGTCAGATGCATTCAGCATTTGCCAGTCTATTACAAGAGAAAATGAAGTGCATCTGTCTTAAAACTTCTAAATCCAAAATAGTCAGCTCTGAAAGTGTGTGTTTTGATACCTTGGCTTCCACGCCACTCAGAAAGCAATTGCATATCAAAATGTTTGAGACATCCTTGCTGTGGCAAAGCGTCTGAGCTCTGTGCAGGCTAATAAGGACATGGCTTTGTGGATACATTTTAGGAGGAGAGTGCATTTGGAAGGAGAAATTGGATGCCGAGCTTTTGTTGTGATAGCTCTAAGACTCTGTATTTTGGCTTCGAGTTCTAAGGCTCCCTCTGAAGGAGGAGAAAAGGAGAGAAACCAGCAGAAATGATTCAGGTGTCAAACAAAAAATCTCTTCCAAGAATAAGATTTATTTCACTCGGTAACCCCTGGCCAGAAGTTTGTGTTTTGGGGAAATGAAAATTTCTGTCTTGGTGGTATTAGTAAAGCAAAACCAGCTGAGCACATTCAAACAATGGACAGAGCATGTTTCTGCTAATTTTGAATTTTCTGGCTTCTGTCACTGGATGTCACAACTATAATTATTACTTAAACACAGAGGTGAACTGCAAAGCAGGAATGAAACTTTAGCTGAGAAATGCTGTAGGAAAGAAAAGTTCCTGCAAAGTTGTGCAAAACCTCCAGCAGGGCTCCACGTTTTAATTTATCCTTGGTTAAAATTCTATATCTGCCATCTGCAATTACCCTGGTACAATGAGATTATCCCACTGGAATATTTATTTACCAGCAAATAATAAGTTTATAAGGTGGTTATTGGAGAATTTGGGCACTTCCAGAGGTTAAATGATGAGCAGAGAGTTTTAATGTCTTGGCAGAGAGCCTGGTCCTCACCTGAGAGTGTGGTCAGGTGCTGGGATGTGAGGCTTCCCTTCCCTCTCCCTGTTGACAGATCACTTTTTCCAGTCATTGTGGAGCAGTTTTGTGTTTCTCTAGTCTGGAAAACTTCACATTCTGACAAAATTGCTGTAGAGTGTGGGGGTTCTTTTTTAAACACTACAGAACAGCCCACCTACAGCAGCATAGAAAAAAATAATCTACATAAATAAAACCTTTATAAAATTGGTAATTTGAAGAAATAGAATCTTATAGCTGTTTCCACATTGACTTTCTAACACAGCCAGGTGTGGTGTTGGGACTGCTGATGGTCTGTGGTTCTTGTTGCTCTTAAACTTTGGGAATGATGGTGAAGATTGTTTAGACTGTTACAGGTTTGTTAGAACTGATCCTTATATTGCAGGATTCTTGTATTTTAGCTGATGTAGTGAAGTATTTTGTTAATGCACACACATGTACCTATATATGAAAAAAAGAGCTTAATTTGTACACTTTAACCATCTTTAGCAATCCAGTTGTTTCTAGTAGCCACTATTCATCTAACTTGGAGAGCACACAGATGATGTGCCAGATGTGTGGGGGTTTGATGGATTTGTCAGGATGCAGGAAGGGAGAAACCTGTTCTGGTATTGAATTGTAACCCTAATCTGGGCTCACACCAACATGGTAACTATGGAACTTGTCTAGAAAGGCCATAGAAATTGTTCCAACAGATTGTGACAGGTATTTCCTTATCAACCCACTCAAAACTAATGGGAGCAAGAGAGAACAGAGCAAAGGTTCTGAGATATTGATCTGGAGTCTTTGTTGCCTTCCCATGGCCAGAGGGCAGGGTTGGATGGAATACTGGGAAGGAATTGTTGGCTGTGAGAGTGGTGAGGACCTGGCACAGGTTGCCCAGGAAAGCTGTGGCTGCCCCTGGATCCCTGGAAGTGTCCAAGGCCAGGTTGGATGGGGCTTGGAGCAACCTGGGCTGGTGGAAGGTGTCCCTGCCCATGGCAGGGGGTGGAACAAGATGGTCTTTAGGGTCCCTTCCCACCCAACCCATTCTGTGATTCCATGATTTACTGCAATATCTCTCTTGGTGGGGATGGGTTGTGAGCTGATGATTCTGCTGTGTGCTCTGCAAACACCTGTGTAGTGTTTTAACTCCTCATCCTGAAAAATTTTATAGACGTGCTTAAAACTGAGGTTAAATTGTAATGAATGCTTTCTTTTGATCTGCTGCACTGGGAGAAAATAACTCTCTTATTTTCCCACTTTCTCCATAACCAGGGCTGTTTTTTTGCTGCACATATTTTTAATTAAGAACTTTCATTAGAAGGAGTAAGGGAAGACCAATGGAAAACCTGAAGCAGGAAAACAAATTATTCTCAATCACTGATACCTACATAGTTAATAAAAAAAGATAAAATGACTTTTAAAACTAGATATATTCAACTTTTTTGTTATATTGTGAAAAGTTCGCTTTTTTGCACCAATTTCTGTGCTGGTGCTTAAGCAGATCACAACTGGGAGCAAAACCTTTCCTAAAGAGTTGAGAGTCCTGGCCTGGGTTTGATTCTAAACCTGGGAAATGTAGAGTTACTTTTGCACGCAAACAGTGGGCAAAGTGGGTTTTGGGATGAATTAGATGTGGGACCTGCTTCAGGAATCCTCAAATAATGATGAGGTACCTTCCGTCACTGGATGATAGTGTGGCTTTTGGGTGATTTTGTAAAGCTGTTCCTCCCTTTCTGTCCATGAAAAGCAGTTCATGTGTCCATCCTTAGACACCCCCTTTTGTTTTACCTGGAGTATCTGTTTGAATTAAGCTTTAAAATGTTATAAACCAGAATCCTGCATGATGAAAAAAAAAATTGTATTGGTACCAGTAGGCAACGTGATATTAAGTCACTGACATTCATACATTCTGTGTCTGTTGTATTTCCTTTTTTTTTTTTCCCTCTGGAACAAACTAAAAAGGCTTTGGCAAGGCAGGGTCTTACAACATCAAACTGTACTGAAGGCAGATTTCCACAAAGTGCTTGCACAGCACAGAAAGTTTAAGTGTTGGCACCGAGACAGGTTCGTGTGGTACAGAAGAATTCTTATATTTGAATGTTTCTCTCTTACAAGCCTTTATATGTCAAACTTTAAGTGGAATTGACTGTTTATCCCAGTTGATTTTGACTAGTGACGCCTTCCAGGTTGGAGGGCGCTCCCTTCACTCTGTTTCCCATCAGCACTCCTTGACTACCGGCATGTGGTGCCAATTTGTTCCTTCTGTACAGAGAAGAAAAGAAGTTTGGATTTAATTTTAAGCCTTGACACAAGGTTTAATTTGCTAAAAAGGGGAGCTGTGCCATTGTAAATCTTGGAGGAGACACCAAGGTTGCAAAAATTGTCAGCCCAATCTGTTTTGAGCACCACTTCAGTCGGGCTATTAAAGGAACAATATTCCTTTTCACAGCTTGTTCAGCTGTGTCAAACCACACAGGTTAGCCTGGAGTTGGCCATTTATTGTACTTTTTACTGCTTTCTGATCAAGTTTGTATGACAAGGGGGAAATTTCTCTGCTGAAAATGATTTATCAATACTGTAAATAGGCAGGGAAAAAAGGTTATTTTTCAGGTGACTAAACCTCAAAGCAGAGCAGCTTAAAAATTTACCAGTGAGACTCACAAAAAAGAATAAGATCATTTTCCTATTAAAATCTTCCTAGACTTACAGAGCTAAATTCATTGTGGATCTGCTACTATCTTTTGAGAAGAAAACTCTGGTAGAACATGCTGTTGACACTCAAGTACTGGATTATTACTGGTGTTGAGTCAGACCACACTGAGCTATAAAAATCTTTGGCCCCACGTGTAGATTCTGATCTTGTCTAAGATGATGTAAATGCTCCCTCTCCCTTCACTGCTTATATTGTAGAGGAGGAAAGGGTTTAGCATGAAACTCCACATCTCTGCTGACAGTGTGGATTTGGTCATTGGCTTCAGCAGGGTCAGGGTTTTAGCCTCTGTCCTAATTCTTTGTAAATGTTTTCTGAGCCATGATGATATTACCAAAAACAAGGGCAGTATGACGTGATGGGACTCGGTAAATATTTATTTAAACTAGTCTGGTTTAAAAAAAATAATCGTTTCGGGGTTGATTAAAACTCAGATATTTAAAATTAGACCAGCAAAGCTCTAATACATTAATATATACTAAAACCTACACAGTATCTTGCTTCAGCCTCTTTTATTTTGCTTTTTAAGAAATGGATGTCTGACCCAATAGTTCATTTATGCTCATCTGTCACGTAAGTCCTTTTTATTTCTTGGATTAAGTGCTACAGACCTAATAAATCATTGCTGCTCCTCTGGCACCGTTCCAGCTCATGTTGTCAATCTGGGCAATGTGTAATGTTTTAATTTCTGCAAAACAGCAAGTTTTTGTTAACTTTAGCTCTGTGCTGTGACTGACTGAGCCTTCAGGATAGCTTCCAGTTTTCTATATATACCGGGTGACTAATACAGTGATTTTAATATCATCAAAAATCATTAATTATAACGTAAAAAACATACTTTGGCCTAAAATGTAAGGGTTGTGTTATCCTGCTCCTCCTACTCTTTAGTTTTGTTGTGAAGAAAGCCTAAACCCCCTTTGGATGTAGAAAAACACCCCAAAAGGAGCCTAAATCTCCTTTTACTCTCTCTCATTTACCGTGTTTCTAAACTATGTTTCTTTTCGTGTTCTGAACATGTGTTTTGCTTTTTCCTCCTCTGCCATGGTTGACTGGGTGGTTAGATGTGTGCACCCTGAAATGTTCTTCAGCATTTATCAAACTGAGCTGTGGTGCAGTATTTTAAAGAAAGAGGCGAAATTAGAGGTGTGCCATAAGTTGGACTATTTATCAAAACCTTTGCTTTTTGGGAATATGTGGCTGGAATGAGACAGCACCTAGTTCTATATTTCCAAGGGCTTTTTTAAGCAACACAAGCACTTTTGCCAAAACAGAAGGGAATGTTGATCCTGTTTTCTCTTTGCATGGGGAACAAGGTGGAATCCGGGCTAGACAGGGAGAGTGGGAGCCAAGGGTGGGGCCCTGTGTGAGCTCAGGAGCACAGCAAAACAAGCCCCTCTCACTGTGCCATTCAAATATCAGCTCTTGCATCCCCAAGCACAAGCATTTTGATTTTTTTTTTCCCAGACTTAAGGCCATACTCTGTGTTGTGCATCATACTCCTGTTCCAGATGAGGGGATTTATGGAGAGGAGGTGTTGGGTGCTTTGCAGGAAATGGTGTAGCCACTTTATCTGTGCACAACTCCTCACTGAGCAGCTCTGTATCCCAGACCTTTTTCTCCTGGTGTTTATAACAGGATAGTTACTCCTCCTGAAGTTGAGGGAGGAGTGCAGTCAGATGGGCTTCTACAACCTCTCTGATAACTTGTCCCACTCCACCTCTTAGTGGAAAGATCCATTTAACCTTTGGCTGCTCTGAGTCAGAAATCCTGCTTTCCCAGTTTCAGGTATCACTGGGGTCTGACACAGGTCTGACGGAATAAAGCACATTATGTTTTAATCACACATAACAAAGACCATTTACAAACAGCAGGCCACTTGTAAAATTAACCTGAATTTATGACATCCTGCTGCATTTCAGTAAGAAGATGGATACTGCAGCGGAGTTGATTAGGCTGTGATTCATCATTCCTCTTTCTAGAGCTGAGTTACGTGAGATACTTTCTGCCAGTGAGCATTATGTGTGTGTTTTATTTGATGATGGCATGTTTTATTTGTTAATGGCATGTTCTATTCGATGGTGGCACCGTAGATTTCAGTGCAGGGAGTAGTTTGTGTGTCCATCTGATCTAGAAACCAGCCTCAGATCTGAGCAAACCATTCCCACTGAAAAAAGCCTGATGACCCAAGGCCAGCCCTCTATGCCAGGAGCAGGGATTTAACTCAGCTGCCAAAATCTGGGAGTGCTCACCTCCCAGTGCCCTGCTGAGAGTGGGAGATGCTGTTGGAGAGGGGATGTTTCTCCTAGAAGGAGACCTCCCTGAACTCCCTTCTTATCCCAGTTGTCCTAATATTTCCATTTAGGGCAAGACAACAACTCTGGGACTTCTATAAGGTCTTGTGATGAAGCAAAATGTTGTTTACCTGCAACAAACAGAGAGAAACCCTCTCCCATGTGGCCACCAGGAATGTCTCCGGAATGATCTGTTGGTCCTGGATGCAAATGGCATCCAAAGGCACGCAGTGTTTGTGCACTAAATCAGGCACGTTCTGAAGGCAGGATAATTTGGAAAGATGACCATTTATAGAAGATTAGTTGTCCTCTGACCACAGTTACAATTATCTGGGAGAACAGATAGGTCAGATTGATTTAAGTTGCTTTTTTTGGTAAAAGCAGTATATTCTGTTAAAACTGGCCGGCGAGGAGATTTGTTTCCGTGCGGGTGCGTTTTTTCAGCACCGAGGGAAATGAATGGTTATTTCATAAGCTTGAACATCCATCTTCGGATTTACACAAATTTAAAATTATATTCCTAAGAGTTTGCGACGGGAGCCAAGACTTATTTTCTGCTTATTAATCTTTCTCCCTGATCCAAAAACATCCCCAAACTTTGTTTAGCCGTGCAGTCTCTTCAGACTGTTGATTGTGCTGTAGTGGGGTTGAGAATGTTTCAGTTTATGTAACCAGGCTCTCTGTTTAAATTTCCATGACAGATCTTTTCATTTTGTTTACAGCCAAATAACAATGCAAACGTGTCCTGCTCCAGCCGTGGACGTGGTGTGCGGTCATCGAAAAGGGCGCTCGCCACATTGATTTCTTGATCTTATCCTCTTTAAAACTTATTTAAAAACATTTCATTGTTATTTGCCGGCTATTAGCGAGCAAAAATAAGCTTTCCTTATTTACATAAGGATGAGAGCTGGTCACTGTGTCTTCTTGGTTATTAGTTGTTTGGTTAATCACAAAGCTGTGTTATTACAGCCTATTTGCAGTTTGCAGTTCAACCACACATGGCATAGCGATGAAACGTTTTTCTGCGAATCCAAATGCTTAAGTCAAGTCATATCTTTAATCTGTTTAGAGCCTTGCAATATTTAAAATGGTTTGCATGGGTTTGATTATAGAGTTTTACGTAGATGTGTCGGTGGTGTGGGGTTTGGTAACGCGAACGTCAGCGCGAGGCAGATTTGGGGCAAAATTAATGCTCAGGGACAACTTCCAAGGGAATTCATGGAGTCTCTTCTGGCTTTTCCATCTGGTCCTTATCATGCAGAGATGTCCAGTCAGCAGTGTTCAAGTTGTTCTCAAAATTCTTCCCCAACCTCTCTAGGCACAGAAGACTCTTGTTATATATCCTTGATGAGATTTCTGAACCTTCCTAAATCCTTTCTGCTCCTAAGGAAAATAGAACAACTTCTATTTGCTTTAGTAGAATTAATTTAAGTGCTTACTTAGTATTTTAACACAGATTTTTGAGGTAGGTTCATGGCACAGTCTGAGCTTAGGCTCTATTTCTACTTACTGCAAAAAACACTCTATATCCTAAAATTCTGTTCAGAAATTCATTGCCCTCTGTCTTAAAACGACTTGAGTATTTTCCTTCTGCTGCTTTCCCTATGGTACATTCAGGAATGATGTTCCTATTGTGCTTTTTTCTGATATCCAGCTAAAACTCAACAACAGCAAGTTCATACCCATTCATACCTGTGGCAAGACAAAGATCTCTTTATTCACCTTTCCGATATCCTGAGCAGTCACATTCCTCATCCACTACTGCTTTTCCTGGGATTAATGTGCCACCTTGAACTTGTACTTTGTATAACTGTATTTAATTCCATTTATATTAATCTGATCAAGGACAGATGATACATTTATAGGAACTATTACTACCTTTTGTGTATGGTTGATACCCAGTATTATTTAATCACCAATAAACTTCACCACGCTCCTCTTAATGGCAAAATCATAAATGAAAGATAAAGGTTTATTTTAAAAATCTTATTTAAGGAGCTTCCCCAGTATCTCCCTTCCAGTTCAAGAGTAAAACCTATTGAAGTTGATGCTTCACATTGTTTATTTTTCATTCTTATTTTGCTACTTTCCACCTCATTTCTCTTTCTTCAGCTTCAGTTTCTCCTTGATGAGTGCTGTGTTTACAGTAGATTTTCATGGTTCTAGCAGGGCTCACTATCACTGTCTTGCAAAAACATTTACCATCTACCTCTTTCTTTTTCAGAAATAAAAAGAGTGCAGTATAGAGCATATATTTAAAATTCCTCAGACAAATATTTTTTCTTTTTCCTTTTTTTTTTTTTCCCTCTCATTTATTTTTTTCTGCATGAAATTTAGTGACTTAAATACTGTTTGTTCAGGATTTCTGGATATCTGGCTACCTGGGAAACACAGTAGATCCAAATGGTCCCCTGGAGGTTTGGAAACTCTGGAAATGCCCTTTGCAGAGAACAAGTGCAGTGGGGCTTCTGTTGCCAGGAAATGTCCAACCAAACAGCATCTTCATGGTCAGGGCATGCACAGTAAATCAGTTTTTTCCCAGAATTATGAGTTTTATGGATTTTGTATGACCCAGTGTGTGCACACAGACTCCTTTTTGAAAAATACTGATCAAATGGGTGACAACCATTGTTTACTCCACTCTTTGCACGCTCTACAAAAAGAAAGAGGAGCTGTTTCAGTTTTTGTGTTGTATTCCCAGAATATCAGTAGCCCCATATAGGGAAAGAGGGTTTAAACTGCATCTGCTTGGTAAACTAAAACATGTTTATGTGCCTGATTTGCTTTCTATATAAAATTTTTGCCTGTTTTCCCTAGAACTTTTATTTGGGTATTACCCAACCTGGGATGCAGCTCCACAACTATTTTGATAGCTCAGAGTGTCTGGCTGTGGATAATATCGAGCTCTGAGATGGATCCATAAGATCCTTCTTAACTTCATAGAGTCACAGAATAGTTTGGGTTTTGTTGAAAGGGACTTTAAAGATCATTTCCTTCCACCCCAGGGACACCTTCAGCTATCCCAGGTTGCTCCAAGCCCAGTTCAACCTGGATGCTTCCAGGGATGGGGCAGCCACAGCTTCTTTGGGCAACCTGTGCCTGTGAAACATCTCTGGGTGTAATATTTTCTGTGACAGTACCAATCTCCACAAAGGTGAGTAATTAATTACTTCACGCTGAGGTGGAGATCAGGATTCAGATGGATGAAATGATAAATGTGAGTGGTGTGGAGATGGCACAAAGGGTAAAAATTCCATGAGGTGACTAAAAAAAACTTGTCTCGAATGACTGTCATCAAATTCTTTCAGCTACAGATGATTAAGTGCATCCCCATTATATAAAAACTTTTGTAAAGGAGCCAAAAATATTAAGTGAACTTGCAGGAAATGAGGAAGAATATAAAAAAATGAGGAAACAAACCTTTCAGATTTCCAAGAAACGCTTTTTCTTGGAAAAAGAAAACATGAACATCCCCCTATTTTCTGAACAAATGCATGTGGAGTGTGAGTGACCAAGGGATTAATTCTTCCCCTGCATAAACCCGGGATGAAATACTCAAATTCTCAACTATGTGAACTGCTCAGCACCTGAGGATGCTAAATAGTTATTGCAAGAGGAAAATGTGGAGCAGAACCATCAGGCAAAGAGAAATCCCACTCACGTGCCTGAGAAAACTTCAGGTAATGTCTCAAAAGGAAAGTTCTGGAAAAGCTCTGCTAAAAAAACAGAAGCTGTGAATTGTGCCATGTGGTATTAAAGAATTTAGAGGGCACACTGAGAAGTTCCATATCAATACTTTTTCTTAAATATATTCAACAAAGGGCCTCTTTCCCTTCAACACTTTCAAATTTCGGCTTTCTCTCCCTTCTGCTTTTTAGCAGAATCACTCAAAAAAAAACTTGCACAGTTATAGCTTTTAGTGTAAAATCCCTGGATTTCTTGCTTTTTTATTTTGCTGCTTCTCAACTGGTTTAGAGAGAATTTTCGAGTTATAGCCTAAAAATGGAATATTAAAAGAAAGAGATTATAAAAGCAATTGTAGAAAAGTTTGGGAGTTCAGAACTTGTAACTCTTGTAGTAGCTACAGCAGGGCTGCACATGAGGACGTGTCATTTTGTTCTCCCACAGCTCTCTAAAGTGGAAAAAATAACTTATTGAAGCTTTGATTTCTTCTCAGGTCTTTGTTGATCCATCAGTACAAAATATGTTTCCAATAATGATGGTTGAAGGAAGAAATTCAGACTCTCAGGTTCCTTGAATAAAGAGTTTTAAAACCTCATTTTCTGCTCAATTTTTCTTGAATTTCAATTACTATTTGGTGAATCCTGCATGTCTGGAAGTGTAAATCAGTTCAGGAAGATGCTTTGGGATTCGTTGTTTTATCTGATTCCCTGGAAAAATCTTAATAACTGGCCACTGGGATTGAGTTTCCTGGAACAGGCTGAGTATGGGAATTCTTCAACTCTTGTTTCAGTTTTTTCCTGCTCCTAATCAGAGCTCACAACTTTAACTTAGATAAGTTGACAGTTTTCATTGCTTTCTTGTGTGGTTTTTTTTAATTTTGTTTTGGTTTTTATATAATAGAAAATGATTACTTGGGGCTTGGCTTGTCCAGGGGTCTAAATGGATCATTCTTATCTTGAAATATTGTAGGGGAGCAGAACATCACACAACAAAAGCAGCTTCAACCTTCAGACTGATCAACAGCGTCTCACTTGTGAACTTTTGTTTGCAGAATTTGTTTAGTCTGATTTTTTTTCTTGAAGT
This sequence comes from Corapipo altera, assembly GCF_003945725.1. Lineage (NCBI taxonomy): Eukaryota > Metazoa > Chordata > Aves > Passeriformes > Pipridae > Corapipo > Corapipo altera. Next base: position 2,686,882 of record NW_020884919.1, read on the forward strand.
TACAATGAGATCTTTGAAACAACTGTTGAAATGACAGATTAATGAAATTTTTGGCAAAAATGGATGTTTCCCTAGTGCATATTTTTGTTCATTAAACACACAGAACCCTGCAGCAGGAAAAGAGTTAAGTTTTGAAATGTCTCAGAAAAAAAATTATACTTTCCTGTGGACATTAAGTAAATTTTCTATACTTTGTGATTTTAATAATAAAAGTAATATACAGGATAAACTAACATTTAAGGAAAGCTATATTTTAACCTCTCTGGTTTTTCATCTGCTGTAATAGATGGGAGTTTTCACTTCTCTATCCTCTCAATTGTGTGCTGTAAAACCTGTTAGTGTCACTGAAGATTATACTATGGAGAAATTTAGTCTACATTTTACATCTATGAAATTTTTAAAAATGGTGTCACATTCCTAAAATGATTCTGCAGGACAGTTCATCCAACTAATTCATAGGAAGCTGCTTTTAGACCTTTCAAGGTATAATTAAACTGGGAAGGAAATGGGTGAGAGAAAGCCTTGTTTGCTCAAGCAAACTAAATGTCCTGGGATAAAATTAAATATATAAAAGAAATAAAACCTAAATATATAGAAAAAATAGAAGGATGTGTGTTTTATCCTTCACTTCCAGTGGTTACCACTTGGTTCTGGAATATTACTGTGGGAGCTCTCCTGGTTTAGATCTGTGCTGTGTTGCAAGGTTTTCTCTTCCGGATGAAAAGGTGGGGTTGGAAGCTGTCCCTGGTTATTCTGTGAGATGAGGAGAGACAACTGACAAATGGATTGGTGCCTTGAGAAAGAAAATAGTTTGTTGTACAGGTGGATTTCTGTTAAAATGAAGTTTTATCGTGTCCTACAGTCCCTGGTGACCTACCGGCCATGGGAAGGATAATTAAATAATTAGTAATTTTGATCCCCACCAGGTGTAGAAATACAGTGTTTATTGGGTATAAATTGTTCTGTGATCACGTGAAAATGCAGAGAAGGAGGTTTTTGGGGAGCAGGAAGGAGGTTTTTGGGAGCAGGAAGGAGGCATGACCCATAATTTACTCCTGATCTCCAAGGGGTGACGCCTTCCCTTCAGCTGGGAGGTCGGGAGCGTGGTCCCCTCTGTCACTGGTGGTTTTTGGGTCCCCTCTGACCTGGGGCATGGGAACCTTGACACTCTTCCCAGTTTGGGTCCCATTAGTGAGGTACAATTAGATTATCGAAGAATGTACTTGAGAAAAGACACCTATTAATTGTAATTTGTACTCTGGCTAAAAATTGCTTCAGACTGAAATTTCTTCAAGTCCCAAAGAATCTAATAAGGAAAAACAACACATTAGGTTGTTATATTAAAACGTTTTAACCAGTTGCAGGCATAAGAATATTCCCGATTTTATTGCTTCTAGAAAAAATGTAACACTTCTATTTTTCAACTTCCTTCTCTGCTGTTCTGAGGGTTTTCCTTGCATTTTATTGGTTTAACACAGAAACTGCGTAAAACTGCCTTTTTCTTGCAGGGGGGGCATTTATTAAAAGAAGTTCACAAGTGTATTTTATTAGAGTAGAAGTCTGGAAAGTTTGTGGCATATTAAACTGTGCTCTAGCTGCATCTTTTTGTCATAAAACACTGTTGTCTCTCTGAACTGTACTTTTCTCAATAGAATATTTAGAAAATAAAAGCACAACTTAAACTTATTTTTAAGCAGGCTTAAATGAACTAAAGATACAGCACTTCACTGCTGTACATTGTATATCCCAAATAACGTCATCCTGCACAGTGTTATTTTGAGTATTGATTTTTTTTTCTCAGGCAAGAGTTTCTTTAAATTCCTGCAGAATTTAAAGTACTATTTTGACTCCTGTTATGGTTCATAAGGTATTGAAAATATCTATTTTTCCCCCAAAGATCTACTGAGTTACATTTTATCTTTAACATTGCAGTAAATGCCAATTGGTACAACAAATGTGAGCTGCAGTCTGAATAGTTAATTAATTATTACATTAAAAAGAGTTTATTTTTTGCAGTGATTTAGTGTTCTCTGTGATGTGGGATTACTGATGTACTGAAACATTATTAGATTTTTTATGAGGAATTCAGGATGGTTTATTTTTTTCCCATTGGGAATAGAAGGAAAAATAAGTATACAAGGAAGACCATAAATCCTAAATGCTTGTTCTTCACCAGACTAAGAAATTGGTTAAAATTCTGCTGAAGTTCACTAAAAAGGGGATTTTTAGGCAAACTATCCTGACCATCACTTATTTCCTCTCCCATCAATGATATTTCTATTTTCTCTTTTATGCTAAAAGTTGAGGCTTGGTAAATATCTTTCCTGTGTTAGGGATGGTTAAAATAAGGTAGAGATGGTCCAAGAGAATTGTGTTGATAATTTCATTGACCAGGACCTGGGTGGGAACTTCTGGTATAATCACAGTGTAATTCCAGAGTTTATTTAAACACAGCAATATTATTAATTTATACTAGCAAAAATCATTGCAACATGAGAGATACCATCAGTTTTACTTTGGGGTTTTTTTTGTATTTGGCAAGTTTTTCCCCTCTGCTTATCTAAATGTTGGGTTTTTTTGTTTGTAACAACACACTATAATACATATAAAGTTAAAGGGAAATTCAGCTTCAAGGTTTCTGTGCACGCCCTGTGCTGATTTCCTCAATTCAATGGTATTATTGGACTGTTTTCCCACAAATGCATAAGGTTTTCTGTCTGACTGACAGAAATTGTGCACCAAACAATTAAACCCAAGATATTTATAATGTCTACATGGTGTTATTCCTCCAAGCCTTAAAGCTGGTTGCACTGTGAAGCTGCTCTGTCTGCTATTGCTGAATCTCCCCCCCCAAAGAGCTTGGTCAGTTCCCTTTGGCCAGAAAACACTTCTGGAATTATAAAATATACTGGGCCTGTTCTTCCTTCCCTTCAGTAGTCAAAGCTCAACAAGACCAAAGCCTGCTGGACAAATAAAAAGAACTAAAGAGTTGAAAGAACTTGCAGAAAAAGCAGATTCAGGTTTGGTTTTTTTCCCTATCCATGCATGCCAAAAGGCACAACAAGGAGGAGATTCATATCAACAGTGTGGCAGATATCTTTTATTCTATAGTGACCCTGTCAGTAAAAGAAATTTAATATGGACTCTCCTGCCACTCTCTACCATCTCATTTAGGAACGTAGGTGACTGAGTAATGCACCCCAGGAAAATCCATCTTCTCAGAATCTGTAATTTTCTGACACAGAAAAATGCATTGTGCTGGAAAAGGGATGAGAAGCAGTTCTTGTGCAGGGGAGTATTTTATTTTATCCAGTGTATGATATTTCTAAATACTACAGTGAATGGCAACATTACACTGTTGAGTGTTTGGTGACTACTGAGTGGTTTTCAAGCTTATTTATACTTACCTTGTTGTATGAGGCATAAAAGGCCGATATATTTTGGCACCATTTATTTATTTAGGGGCAATACAGCAAAGATTCTTCCCTTGAGCAGCTGAGGGTATAATCTGCCCTCTGGGAATTTGTATTTATCTGGAAACCTTAGTGGTGGCACCACTTTGCTGTCGGTGGGAAGCATGTCCAACCCATTATCTAAAGTTCTTCTGCTTCCCACCATCCCAGGCTCTCAATAAACCTCTTTTTGTGGGATAATTTCTCCTAATGCTTGAACCTGGAGTACATTTTCTAGCTGATCTAGGTGTACTGACCCTCAAACCAACAGACAAAGAGTTTCTTGGATACAGTTAGAACAAAATGCAACTCTTTCATTTCTGTACAAATTCATCCTTGATGCCTGAAAAGTGTCTGGTTGTTTTCCAGTGGCACAAGGAGGTGATGAATGTAATTGCCAAAGGAGTGGGCTGCAATCAGCTGATTTGCAGGATCTGTCCAGGAGTGTAGGAAAAGGGGAAGACAGATGTAGGCATTGCTGGCAGATTCCCTGGGATTCACTTACCCCACGTCTTATCAAATTGTTTTCCCTGCAAAAGCACTCATAGGGTGAGTAAAAAATGTGTGTCCAAAAAGTTATGCTTCATTTGAAGCAGAGAAGTTTGTAAGAGAGAAGGTATTCTATAATTAATATGTAATAATATGTCAGAATTAAGATTTATTGCCCATCTTGCTACAATCAAATGTATATAAAGGCATACAAGAAAAATGCACTATAGGAAATACTTATTAAGAAAAGGATTTGGCATCAAAAAGCTTGAAATTCTCAAATCTGAAAGAGAAATCTGTGTTCTCATTCCTCTTTAACTGGGACAGGAAGATGAAGGAATTTGGGCAAAGCTTCAGAGTACATCTGTGATGCAGAATTTAACCCTAATTATCATGTCAATCTTTAACAGCAAGACTAATTTGTTTTATCAGTTATGAATTTACTTTGTCTCAGAATTTGTTTCTGGTTTTTTTCAGCAGCTGTGGGCGTAGATTCTGATATTTTGACACAGGCAAAAGGTGAAAGCACCTGTGAACTTAAATAGATGAACAAACTGGTGCTGCAATAATTAAAGCTACTCTGCCTCTCTGAGGAGACTTCAGAGGAGCTTATCCCACCTGTGCTTGTCTCACATTTGAGGACTTTAGGAGGATTTTCTGTCTTTACTTTAGTTTATTGTTGAGCCTCAGCTCAGCTTTTCTCACAGGCATTCCTGATCCATGACCCCCAAAACAGGTAGGATGGGGGAAATCTCTTTGTCATTCCACTTGCATCCCAAAGTCCATGTTAAGGATCCCTGGAGAGGGACAGGGAGTTCCTTTAGGCTGAGAGGTTCAATTCTTACCCGGTGCTGAGTATATTTTGTGACTTTGTTTTTGGAGCCTGGGGTCCTGAGCACCCCAGCACATGGAGGTTGCTCCCATGGCTGGATGTCAACTCCTGAAAACAGGGATTATATGGGAAATACACTCTTCTTTCAAACTTATCTCTCCGACCCTGTTTAATAAATGATGTGTTCATGATCTTTTAACATCAGTAACAATTTGTTAGTCATATTACACTGCAGAAGAGAGAGACTGGGAAGCTATCTGAACCATTTTAAAACTTAAATTAGCCACCATAAAGTGCAGAATAAAATTATAAAGACTTTCTTGTAATACAAAATTCATAGAGGCAAAACTCTAATTTCCTGATGGATATATGATATTAATGTAACGGATACCTCAGTGTAGTTAAATTGCATTAAATGGTTATTAATGCTTGAATAAACTTCAAGGAAGTGGGTACTGGTTGAAATGGGATAATATTTTGTTCTGCTAAATTATACGTTAATTGGTATTTCCTCTCTCATAAAAGGACCTAAAGGGCTTAATAAAAGATGTGGGAGAAACACTAGTTTTTCTTCTCCTTGAGATGTTAAGTCTGGAGTTTAACTGGAAACATTTCAAATCATTCCCAGAAAATTCACTGGCACTCCTGATGACATGGCTTCCAGGACTCCCCAGAGTAAATAATTATGGATTTCGGTTAGTCAGGAATATGCAGGGCAACGAGCAAGGAAGGGGAAGAAAAGCTGTGAGGGCCTTGTTTGCTGTTTGGTTTTTATATTTGGAATTATACTTACTTTGTTCAGATGTAGGAACCACTTCCAGTGTAATCTGGTGGATAATGAAGGCTGTTGGCATGACGGGGGCTTTTACTCCTGGAATAACAGAAGGGGAACAAGCAAAGGGCTTCAGTGCCCATCTCTGGGTAATTTGGGGCAGTATCAGCAAATCGGGAGAAGATTATTTAAGGAAATCTCATTTAATACATTTTATTGAATAGCTGAAACTTTCCCAAAGTGATTTTTATTCCTTCTTTGTAGAACTGCTTATTCCTTGTTGTGTCAGAACTCATTGCAGTTTTGTGAGAATTGAGTATGATATTCCTACACAGAAGTATCAGATATGAATACTCTTTCATTTGGAGCAAGGAAAGAGGAAAAAAAGATAATGTCTTTATGAATATATATATTTATATATTATATGCATTAATTTATTAGTATTCTTAATAGAATTGATTTGAATTGAATGTTCACTTGAACTTTCAATAATACTGTGCTTAACAGTGACTGAAAAATGAGATATTTCCAACTTTTCTTCTTGTAGAACTTTAGTTGATTGATGACTGAATGCCTACAGATAGTTAACTACAACACAGAAAGGATGTAAAATGACTTCCTTAAAAACCCAGGAATGAGTGGAGATGCCTCAACCTCTCTCTTGGCAAAAGCCATCATGTTTTCATTGCAATGCTGTTGGGTTTTCCAAGGTGGATACACGAGGTTGTATTTTCTCTGCTCCTCCCGACCCCCTCCTCGTGTTAAAATCAGCCCCTCTCTTTCAGAATTTCCATAAATATTTTATTTTTCAGGTGATACTTTCTGGGAAAAACAAAGTGAGGTATTCCTGGTGTAACTTGAAGCACATCACTGACAAAGAATGAGGTTAGCCAAAGTTTTTGAGCTCTGTGGTTTGTCTTAGAAGAAAAAACGTGATAGTGCAATCAGATACTTTTGATGAAATGTAAATACCTTCATATTTACAAAGAATGGGCAAGTTCTCATTTCCTGATTGCTGAAGGAATCATACAGGAGACAGTACTTTTGTTTCCAGCCAAGGGTGATCCCTTTCAGAGATTTAATTCAGGCTCTGGCTACAACTATTTCTCTACTGTGCCTTGTCTGTTCTCAGCTTCTCTGCTCTTTCTGCTTATTTTTATCATCTTAGAGATTTACAGACTGATTGGGTTTGTAAGGACCTTAAAATTCATCTCATTCCATCCCCTGCCATGGGTAGGGACACCTTCCACTATCCTAGGTTGTTCCAAGCCCAACCTGGCCTTGGACACTTCCAGGGATGGGGCAGAACTGATTGTGACCCAAAACTATTTTATAGAAGCCAGGTGCTGCAGAGCCTTTAGAGCAAACTCTTTGTTGGCTTGTCAGAGGGAATTTGAATGATTTATGGCTTAGCATAACTTTTCAGCAGTGTAGGATGTTTGATCATGGAAGAATAAAGCCATGGAGTGAAGAAATTTCTCTGAGGGAAAAAAACCCAAACAATAAACTTCTTACTTGGCTTATTATTTTAAGTTCTACTCATCTTCAGCTGGTGCCAGAAGAATACATGGCTTTTAGGGATTGGATATTTTTAGGTTCATGATCTTAAGTGTCTTTCCCACTCTGATAAGTCCAAGGAACTCCCTCATTCCCAGTCACTCCATGGCAGCAGCTCACATGGGTGCTAGAGTTCACCTGAGGCAGCACAGGGTGTCCTGAGATCTTTTGTGCACAGTGAGAGTGACCAATCTGAGCCCTGAGGGGACTCAGAATTTGTGAGAATAAAGATCCCTGGGAGCTACACCCATTTTTTTGGCTGGCAAAGGGCAGCTGATGCAGCAAAAGGAGTGTGAGGGACACCTTGTGCTATTCAGTGTTGCTGACTAAGTTCATTTCAGGTGGGAAACACATAAAAATAGTCAAGGCAAAGTCATTTTACCCTTAGAAATCCTTTTTTTGTCTGAGAAAGAAAAAAAAAGAAGATTTAAATGGCATGATACCCACAGTTGAAATTAGAAGTAAATTGTGATATTTGCCTGTGTGGTGTTTTCCAAGATCCAACCCATAAGTTATCCAGCCACTGACATTCCTCACCCTAAGGCAGCTGGTGAGCTCTCCCAAGGCATGGAATGAGGGTTGTTCTGGGCAGGGTTTCATGGTTTGGTCCCAAAGGAAACAATAACTTAATTATCCTTTGGAATCCTCAGCCTGGCCCCCTCTGGAAAGGTTTCTCCCCATGGGACTGCACACGAGAGTTTCCACTCCCACAGGGGGAAAAAAAGAAAGAATAATTCCCTCTGCAACAATTCATGTGGAAAAGTCTGTGACCTGACTTATCTAGGAGGTCAGGCTAGAGAATCTAAAGATTCCCAAAGAATAATAAAATCTGGGAGTTACTGGCATTCTTCACCCTGAGGCAACTGATGAGCTCAACCAAGACATGGAATGAGGGTTATTCTGGGCAGAAGTTCATGGCTTGGTCCCAAAGGAATTACCTTAATTATCCTTTGGAATCCTCAGCCTGGCCCCCTCAGGAAAGGTGTTCTCCTCATGGGACTGAACACAACAGTTTCCACTTCTACAGGGGAAAAAAGAAAGAATAATTCCCTCTGCAAGAAGGATTCATGTGGAAAAGTCTGTGGCCTGACTCATCTAGGAAGCCAGGTTAGATAATCCAAAAACTCCCAAAGGCTATTAAAATCTGGGAATTGTTCATGCAGATCTACTGTGCATCTCCCACAGTATTCCAGGATGATCTGAGGTTGTATCCATGCTTGTGTGGGGTATTACTGAGTGTTTTTTAAGGAAGAAACTGCTGTTTTGGTGTGTTATCACCGTTTTCTCCAGAACAGAGAAAGCTCAGATCTAAGTCGTGCTCCACCAGGGAGGACTGATTTCTGGGATGATCTCCCTGGGATCCAACCTTTTCCTTTCCAGCATCAATACCCTGCACAAGAATGGAAACACTTTGTGGGCTTCGTCTTAATCGGGGCTCCCCCACTCCAAAACAAGATCTTTATCCAAAGATTTTAATTAATTGCAAAAGTTAAAAATAAATCGTGCTGGAGCACCATTGATAATCCTCCTAGGCTGCCTTTCATTCATGTTAATGTGTAATACAGCCACAGTAAGATTTAATTTTAACCATAATTATAAAAGTTTGAAATTAAATCTTACTAGGGATGTGTTCTCCATTAATATGGACAAAAACTGATCTGGGAGGATTATTATGGGGGACACAAGAAAGATTTAATTTTTAACTTTTATAATTAATTCAAAAATGTGATAAAGGATTTTGTTTCAGGGGAGGAGGAGGGGAGGGGGTTGCTCTCCAGACCACTAAGACATCCCAGCAGTCTTTCAGAGCCATCTTAATTACAGCCACAAAGAATTATTTGTTAGAGAATAGTGGTCAGGAGCTCAAACTGCTTCTTTTATCCAGAAATAAATGTGCAGACACTTGGAAACTTTCAATGAATAAAGCACTGCAGTGAGAAGAGAACTCAGAGGGACATATAGAAACACATATATTTATATTTTTGTGCATGTCTGTGTGAATACATGAACACATAGAGGTAGAAACACCTATATAAAAGTGTGTGTAGATATGTAAATATAGATGTGAATACATGAGTTTTATACATAGTTTTATGAATACATGAGTTATAAAACTTGTAACAAAAATGCATTTGTCCTTCTCTACTTTTCTAATACTTTCTATAGGTACACTGACACAGGTACATAAATATATGAATGTGAATATTTCCCATAAAAAAAAAAGAAGTTACTTCAGTAGAAAAGGAAGATTAATGAAAACCATCTCTTCCAATAGATGCAGTTTAATGTGGCTGCACAGAATTTTGATGTATTTTTCATGTGCACAGTGGGCAGAAATCAGGTAAATTTACTGAAAATTTTCTACTGAGGGTCAGGTTGTGTTAAAATCAAAGGTGTATGAAAAAGATTAAAAGGAGTGAAGTGTTCATTTTATAGGTAGGTGTTTAGGAATCAGTTTTGGCTTCAAACCACCACTCTTTGAAATACTAAGCCTTGATGGTTTTGTGTCCTCTGTATCTTAGTGGTTCCACATCAAATACACTGATTTTCCAGTGCAGAGAGGTTGGATTTTTGAGTCCAGCTTGTGAACCCCTTCTGTTCTTTTTTGCTACTGTTTTTTTCCTTGAACTTCAGTGTTGGAATTTTGCCTTTCAGTCTGAAAAGTCAAGAAGATTCTTTCTTTCTGATACCAAGGACTAGGATTGAGTGATGAAACTTGGTGTGAGGATTCTCAGAGTTCACAGTCGGGTTTAAATCCTTTTCCCAACAGTTTTTCACCTGCTTGGGTTAATTTTTATTTATTTATTTATTTATTTTTTAAAAAGGTGGGAGCTCTTTATACTTAAATAAGTACATTTTTATTACAATATGAATAATAAAAATCTCTTATTTTTACTTTATTATTTCTAGTTTTAAGGATTGTGGAGTTTTTTGCATGTTCTCATAATTTTTGCCAAGTTAATTTAATAAAAAAATGGAAGAAAAACTACAAAATGTTAAACTTTTAATTTTAACAATCACTTAAATTTAGGAAGCATGAAAAGTAACATTCCAGAAGAGTAAAATATGGACAGTGATGATTATTTTAGCAAAATTCTGCATCCTTGCAAATACATATCAAGCCAGTCAGAGACTCTCCTCAACTTCATCTTTTCAGATAATATATCTGTAATTGTGGCTCTCCTAATTAAATAATTACAGAAGGAAAATCTGAACTAGTCCATCTTCCACTCCTTAATTCAATATGATGTTTAATGTAGGATTTTCTACATTTTTTTTTCATTTTTATTGTAGGGTTTTTTCTGGGCTTCTCCTCTCATTCTTTATTGTCCTTTCCACAAGTAATCAGGTTTGAGCCTCATTGTAAAACACATTATTATGAAATTCTGTAGTTATTATGAAATTTTGCAGTTATAAAAGGCAGATTCTTCCTGCATTAGCACCAGTAACCCCTCCTTACTGAACATTTATTTTAGTAAATGGCCCCAAGTAAGTAAAAAGAGATGAGTGGAAGAGCATTTTCAGATATAAATGATCTTGGAACCACCTTTATCATCTTGAACCTCGACTTGAATGTGGGATACACAGAGAAGGTCACTCTGAACTTACCCCCCAGCTGCTGAAAAATCAAAAATTGGTGTTTTTTTGGTAAAAAAAAAGAGATATTTTGTGTTGAGTGTCTGGCTGAAAAATGTGTATGCCATGTGCATACAAAAGCTTCCCAAAACTTCTACCTTTGGGAGCTCATTGAGGGCTTCTCTTTTTCACAAAAAACTCCCCAAATTTATAGTTTCTTTCCATGACCTGAGGTGGGAATGGCAGTTTCTTCTTTGTTTCAGAGAGGAACTCTTCAACCAGCACAAGTCTCATCAGCTCTGTCACATTCCCAGGAAAATAAAACTGGAAGAACTTTAGAGTGGAGCTTCTACTGGTGTCCCTTGTTTTCTACTGTAGATGCTGCTTTGCACATTTCATGTTGTTTTTTGGATGTATCTGCAGAGAACACATGTATGGAGGCAGCAAAAAAGGACAAAAAAAAGTCTAAATGTGGTAATGAATTGAATATTTGATGCCTTTTATGGTTATAAGTCTTTTATTTTTAGCATTATTTGTCACAGACAGCTGCTCTCCTTTGCAAAGGTTTGGAATAATAATGATAATAAAATCAAACTTGAGGAAAATGTGTCCTCCCCCTCCCCCCCCTTTCTTTTCTACAAGGAACTTTTTGTGGTTTTTTAGAGGCTGTTTTAATGTTCAAACAGAGTTTGACACAGATGGCAAAGCCATGGAATGTCTCTTGACTTCAGTGGTCCTTGAGTCTGGTCCATAATAAGTGTTTAAAGGAGGAATAGGATTAATCCAGGGAAATGCTGAAAAGTAAAATTGTATTTTTAGGGTGAGATTTTGCTTTCATAATCACTTATCGCTTCCTAAAATGTCTGTGTGGAATAAATAAAATTAGAGATATTTAAGCAATACATTCTCAGGATCTCAGACTTTTAAACAGTTAATAATTGTTCTGTTCCTAAATAAGGCATTATCAGAGTATAATATAAATACAACATTATGCAAGATACTTTAAAAATAGTAGTAACATCATTGTTATTGTATTTAAATTGATGTGAACATTGAAAATAATATAAATGCTTCCTGTTCAGCTACCTGGAAAGCAGGTGAGGGACTGACTGACTGTGATCCAGTTATGGGGTGAAGTATAGGAAAATACTGGGATATACATTGGAATGTATCTATTTATTTATTTATGGATTGGAAAAGTGCTATTAATTTATATTTTAAGAACATAATTATAGTATAATTTAAGAACAGTTTCCAGAAATCCAGATTTGACACATTGTTCATTCCTGTTGTGACAGAACAAATCTAAGTGTGGAACTCTTTCCTCTCATCTTCAACATTCCTGGATTTCCAAGAACATTCTGAATAACAACTGGGACATTTGGTATTTCATAAAAATGAATTTTGGAGTTTGTGTAGGCCATTGGAGATATTTTAGATAATGATTGACCATTTAAACTAAAATCTGTTGCAGTTTGGTTGTATACATTTGGCAAAAGGGAAATGGTGGTAATTTCAAAAAACCCCCAACCTCGCCAGAAATTGCCAAAACGCTTCTAAATCTTTGCCATTAGAAAAAAAATTAATAAAAAATATTTTATTACAGGGTCTCCCCTTCAGTCTCCATGGCTTTGAGCCAAAGTACACTATGAAGTAACAGTTGGAAATGACCCTGTGTTGTTTCTTTGGTTTGGCTTAAAATTAATCACCTTTTTTTTTTTTTTAAAGAATAATATTGTAGACATTTCTTGGTAAGCCCCAATTTTTCCTCACCACGTGGCTCTTTGCCAGCCTCTCGTGTGACATCCCAGAGATGTTGCCGGGATTCTGCAGCACAGTTTGGAGCCGTGATCCATTTGTTGGGATGATATATGGAACATTGACATGGAACCTGAATATATAATTGGCACTGACAAAAGAAAGCATGATTAAATATCTTCCATGCCACCCTCCCCACTCGAGCTGCTCGGGGTCATGTCTTCCCAGTGCATTCTCATTATTTCCAGCGGAATATCCTGATGTTCAGCAAGTATTTATGGGAACCTAGAAGAGTCTCTCTGTTGATATGTTTTGTGCTTAACACAGCAGTCAAGGGATTTCTAATATGACATTTTTCTTGCAAAGGAGAGCCTTTAAAATAGATATTCTCCCCCCTCATATCTAGAGGATAAGACAATGCTCAGTTGAACATTAGGTCATTTTAATGATAATATTAGGCACTAGATAAGCCTAAAATATATCACAGCCTGCAAAAGCCCTCAGCTAATCAGTGCATGAGTTGCTCTCAACTTGTTTGATTTGTTCTAAGAATTACATATTGTATTTATAAGATCACAGAGGAACCCTTTGGATATGAACTGTCCTTTACACTTTCACTTCTCCAGCCCAACGTTCCCTTTCCCATCGTGTCTCCTTGGCTTTGGTTCCTCCCAGTATTCAGCAGAAATGTGCTCTGTCAAACACAGCCAGGAGATATCAACCCCTTGAGGAAAGTGGAGCATTTGTGTTCCCACGAAGTTCTTCTCCCCCTTCCCAGTGGTGCTGAAGTGAGGAAATCTTCCCAGCTGTTACTCCCTCTTCCTATATTCCTCAGTACCAAGGTTGGCATTTTTGATCCAGTTAATCTTTCTTCTTTTTCAGAAAACACAAGTAAAGTACTTGGACTGTCCAGTTTTACTTTCTGCATGTTGGAGCCTTCTCTCCATTTTACACTGTTTTGTCAAAGGGAAGGAAAATTATATTTGTTTTGAAATAATAAAACCTGTATTTGTGCAAAGCTGACGTTCCTTAAGGGACTCAAAATGTTATTTATTTTGGCCATGTCACAACTTTGTCACACGAGTCTTTACATGTGTAGTTTTCCCTACTTATCTTTGTGCCTATTTTTCTCAGAGATAAGGAAATCTACTTTTTCAGGAGACTAATTTAGGTACAACATCCTCCTTTTTTTGCATTAACCATATAAAAAAGAACAATGACTCCCACAACCACAAGGGATGTACCTTATTCCTCATCTAAGAAATCAGTTTTGGCAGCACAGTTTGCTGTATAAGCCCATGGATCTCAGGGAAGCAGATTTTTTGGGACACTTACAAAGGCTTTTTTCAACTTTACCCTCAGTGTGAGGGAGATTTTTTCTAGGACACCCTGTGAAAAACCCAGAGATGTATCTGTATCAAATCTAAATTGTGATTAGCCAATGGAATTCTGCATTTCCATTAACGCTGAAACCCAGTGTCCCTGAGATTTATATCCCTGAATCTCTCAATTGATTTATAACCTGGTAATCCTTTTATCCCCATTTATATGCAGCATAACTTGACATAAGTGCAAGAATGTCTCCATTAATCGAATTCAAGAGTGTTGGACTGAGAAACTGGAGGAAAAACTTTTAGGCCACACTGTAAATACACTTTGTGTCAGAGGAAGGCAGAAGGAAATATGTCCTTGAGGTGCTTCAGCTTTATGTTCACTCTTAAGTAAAATGAAGGAGAAAAAAACCACCTATTAATGCTTTTTTTGGAGTATCTACTGTGATAAAACATGTTAAAATATCTTTTTTTTTTTTTTTTTTTTTGCATACTGAGCACAACCCCTTTCCCCAGTGATTGCAATGCAGTGTGGATGTAGGACAGCTCCACGTGGACTACCTGATTCCTATAGGTTCCTACAACAGTCTGGATCCCAAAAAATATAGTGCTTTTGTAGGACTGGTCAAATGCCATAGGAGTCAATAGGAACTATGAGTCTGGATTTTGAAAAGTGTCCCTGGAAACCAGTTCACTCTCCACTTGGTTTGGGGGTTGGAACGTGTCCTTTGTAGACCACACAAGTGAGAAGTCCCAGAACTGCTAATTTTAATTATGTCCTGGGAAATTTAGTAGTCACAGCAGCTTTGCATTATTGCTGCTCCTTTAGAATGGACTTAGAAATAGGTAAAAACCTCACTTAGGAGGAAATCTGTGGAGTTTCTCTGAAACTGTGGCTCTCCAGCACAGCCCCTTCCAATAACCTTTACTGTCCATGCCTACAGAGAATGGGAGACTCCCAGGTTACCCTTAAATCAAACGTGTGGCCCAGCAAACAAAGGAGCTATTAAAATATATTTATTATTCATTATTACTAAATTGCCTGTGTGTGGTTTTGCTGGAGAGCAGCAAACTTGCAATTCTGTTGACTCATTGAAAGCCTACGGTGTGATGTCCTGCAACCCCCAAATTTGTATTTATAGCATTAATTTTAAAGCTCCACTTAAGCAATTCCATCTGTGCATTCCACAGAAAAGATGCAGAATGAAGGTAAATGTTGCAGTTTGTTGGAAATTAACTGGTTGAACACACTCCTATCTATCTTGAGACTTAATGTGCTGTTGGGATAGAACCTGATTTAACCCAGAAATGTCCAGGTGAGACTGGGGAAGGTAATGTGTGCCATCACTGAGGATGTGTTAATAAATTATAATTCTGGATGCTGCTTGCATTCCAATTGCCTCTTTAGTAAATACTTAACACATTAAAGGCTGCCAGGAAATCAGATGAAATGAAACCAATTTAATTCCTTAATTTGTGTGATGTTATGCAATCCTACAGCATGTTGCATCCATAGAAACAAGAAATTGATATTTTCTGAATGTGATCTCCTGTTTCTTGGCTCTTTGTTAAGGTACTGGGTCTCTCTTTGGGGAGAGAATGATAAGATAAATCTCTATTTTTTGGGTATAATTTTTGGGAGGAGAAAGGAATAAATAACAAAAAAGGAGGGCCATCATTCCTACCTTCCTGTGTTATCATGAGAAAGCTTTATTGTCTGAATAAGAGCTTAATTCATTGAAACATTGTCAAGATTGTTGTGTTTAATGATAAAACCATTTTTTCCATCATGGTTGAAATTTACTGTGAGTACCTCAGATGATTTTGTTGAAAATTAAACCTGTATCTGTAGAGTATTAATTAGCAAATATATGCATCTCTAAATAGTTGACAAGTGAACTATTTGTGGGCATTAAAAAAATCCCGATTTTCTTTTTTTTTTTTTTAATTAAGCAGAGTACAAGTTCTAAAATTCTTGAGAACTGAGAACCCCCAAAAACTCCAGACTTAACATTGTAACACCCTGACCAAAAAAAAGAAAATAAAAAAGGATTTAAACGCCACTTGAATTCTCCAAGAGCACTTTTAGACCTCTTTGTTGATTCCTAAAACCATCCTTCAATGATTCATAATTTGCTTTTCTAGTTCCTAAAAGAAGTCAAAGTCAAAAGAAGAACCATCTGTGTTTTGGCCGTGTGCTGGATACAATAATTGACTGCCTGCTGAAAAACTGTCTTGTCATATTTTGTAACAAAAATAATGTTTTCTGTGCATAACTTGACCTGTCCTAGTGAGTTATGCTGCTCATTGTTTCACAGGAAGAATTTCCAGTGGGATTTTCATAATACTCCTGCTCTTACCATCTTGTACAATGTAAGCTGCTACATTCAATTTGTAAGAAAAAATATTCAGGTATAAAACCCAGATAATCTGTATCCCTTTAGAATCAAAAGTCACTTTGCCAAAATATTTTAACACATGAAATTGCTTCTTAAGAGATGTTTGCTATGATAAAACGACAGAAAACTACATTTCCATTATAATTATAACTGACTAGTGGTGCTAAGTTTTTATAATTTAAAGGTATTCTCAAATCTGACAGCTCTTCCATGTTGAATTATGCATTTCTGGCTCTTAAATAGTTCTGCTGGCATGAGACAGCTGAGATGAAGTTGTCTTTCTAAAATAATTGCTCCATGGAGCATCCATTATACCTTCAGAAAAAATGTATTACTTGACTTCTACAAATTATAGACTAGCCTATAATGGGTATTTTTGACAGCTATTAGCTTTTTAAAAAAAAATCTGAACAGCAAAATGAGTATTGATATCACTCTGCCGTGTCTTGCATGTTAATCCCAACCTCTTCTGGGCTCCTTTTCCAAAGCATGATGTAATCATTAATTACAATAATATTGATGTAATTGCACTCATCCTAAACTCCCCCCCCCCCCCCGAGCAACGTGGGATCTTTTTTTTTTTTTTAACAGTAGTACTCAATTCATATTTCATGTTATTGGAAAAAGAAGGAAAAAAAATGACTTAAGCATAAAATTTCGCTGTGTTTTGACACCGTCGGTTCTCAGAACGTGGCTTGAGTGGGGTGTTAAATCTTTTCATGCCTAATATTGTCTTGCAGCTCTTAAGAAAATGGGATAATCCCAGAGCCCACACATGGCAAGTTCCTGGAGTGGGACAGAAAAAACTCACGGAAGTTATTGAATAACATGAGATATTTTGTATATTTAGTATATATTGTCCGTATTTAATTTCATGGGCTTGTATCTAGAAAATATCTAAACTATAACAACATTATTATAGCATGCAAAATAGATGAACTGACTAATTATAGGTGAATATATTAATTTACAGTGATTTTAACCACAATAATAAGGGCTTGTCCAAGGTTTTCTGCACGTCAATCCCATGGTGTGGAACAGCCAGACTGGGTCAGCCCCACATTTATGTTTATTTGAATATTTGGTGCTTGACTAACGAGTCTGGGAGGCTCCAAAATTTCTCGATCTGAGGAAAGAGGAGGGAACAGAAGATATGGCTGGGAGGGTTATTCAGAAAAAACATCAGAACCCGTAAGAGCAGAAAAACTTGGAGCAAAGGGTGAAATCAGATTAATTTAATTGCTGTGGGAATCAAGGAGAAACTCACTGCTGGGTCCAATTTTGCCTGTGTGCTGAGAACATTTTGCTTACTTTTCACTCAAAGGACTGACATTTTCCTTAAAAATCATCCAGCCCAACCATCTGAGGTGTTTGTAAAAATAACAAAAAAGGTAAGGATGTGTAATCTTAATTCCAGTGATGTGCAGGGACAGCTGAAGAGCAATGAAAGATTCACTCCTGGCTGGCCCTGCAGGTACTTTGTGTCCTTTGATTTCTTGTCACCATCTTAAGTGTCAAAACCAGCTCATGAAGGGCAGTGAGAAAAAAAAGACCAAAGCAAATATTTCCCCTCTCCCAAAATCATCAACACCCCAAGTATTACGAAATGAAGTTACTGCCACAATAAGAAATGTTCACAGCAGCAAAAGTTCTCAGCGTTGATGGAACAAACTCCAAGAATTCCATTATAATCTCACAAAAAACCCCAATTTAATGGTGCTGTAATCAGTGTAACACAAACTATATTTAGAAGCACTACAATTATTACATAATACATCACATAGACCCTCCAGAGATGGTATTACCAGAGATTATGGGCTACTTCTGAAAGCCATTAAGGACCTATTAGTTGCCCAACTGGTCCATCCATAACTTTCAGTAATGTCCTCTCTGGAGTATTATTTTCTTATCACATAATATCTGTTGTAGGGAAACTTAAGCTTTCAACCCAGGACTGTCGAAAGAAAAAGTAGCCTTGACATCTTGGCTATTTTATAATTAATACCTTTATTATTGTTTTACAATTAATGGAGAAATTAATCAATATGTCTGCCGAGATTTGTAATTTTTTTGTTTGCTTTGGGGTGTTTTTTTTCCTACTCTCCATTAGGTAAATTTCGGAGCAAAATACAAAATATGTGTTTTCATGTGAATGGAAATCTGTTGGATTAAATATAAGGCAGATAAGAAGTTCAGAATTTGGCACAGGTTTGTGAACTGGAACAAAAAATTGGCATGAAATCTTAAAAAAACCCCTTTGGTGAGTCATGTTTTCTTTCAGTAGGAGTGGTTGAAAGGTGATCAACTCTTCGAACAAATGGTACAAAAGACTTGATTATAAATTTGGGAAAAGTAACATTATTGTTTTACAGCCACGAGCCAGAATCCTGTTACAAGAGGGACTGTAGAACAACAGTTTTATAAATGGTGACTGATGCAACTTTTTAAAAAAAAATCAGGATTTTTAAAAATTTAAACTTATTAAAATTATAAAAAAATTAAAATATTTGTGCCTACAAATTAATGCTCTTCATTATTTTTGGTATTGATGAAGAGATTTTGTGCAGCCTGATCTTTTGGTGGAATGGAAGTCTCTCATTTCTTTTTCCAATCTCTTATTTAAGAATGAAAAGTTTCAGATTTAGTTGTGAGAGTTTCTGAAGTGGTTCATGTGACACCTTAAATGCTGTGACATGGATCTGATTTCACTTGTAGTCATTCACCAAATATCTGATTCCATTTGGAATATGGAGAGAAAATGTGTTTTGTTGCTGTTTTATGAAGCAAATTTCCACAGAATTATGTTTGTTAAACATTCCTCTGAATTAATTCTTTTTACTGGAGGAGAAGAAAAAGCCATCGTTCTTAAAAAAATATAATAAAATTGAAATAAGAACAAAAAAATGAATTCTTTGAATGATTACACTGTCACTAATAAATAAATAAATAAATAATTTTATTAGGATATTATAACCTGTATCCTATTGATCCACGGATGCAGAACATTGGCACAATATATAGACTTGGAGAATACCTGAGGATATATGTGTTCATAAATAAATTATTATACTTTGCAGGTGGTTAATATAAAATAATAGAGAATCATCAGTATTATTACAGTTTTGAATAATGTATGTAATTTTGCATCTACTTTGCAAAAGAGTAAATGGCTGCACAAGGTGCAAATCTGTGAAAATCCAAGACCATGAGCTTTTCTAAGCACAGAATGGTGACTCTTATTTTGGGAATGATAACAAATGCCATTTATGAAGAAAAATGTATGGATTTTAGAGTTTACTTTACTCTTTACTGCGAGATCAGGGTAAAATCTTCAGTGTTAAATTCTCAGGTGTAAAATCAGGACTGTCAAGTCCTTTAATCACAGGACAGCAGTGTAGATTTTGTGTGTGAGGAGGAGGAGGTTTTTCCCTGGCCCTCCCAGCAGCTCCAAGGTGGTGTGTGGGATGCAGCTTGTCACCATTTTATACCAAAAAAAAAAAAACAAACCACAAAACAATATCAAGAAAAGTCTTATTAAGTCAGAGAAAAGTTCCTGCATTATTAAAGTGGGGGAAGCATTTTTTTTTTTTTTTGCTTTCCTATGGTTTGTCAAATTTATAAAATATTATATTTCTTTTCAGCTAGAGTTACATACTGTGTAGCTCAGAGATAATCCCCATGGTCTTGGCATATGTTACTTAATTGTCTCAGAAGGAAATACCATAAATACCATGCTGTCATCTCCCATGGGCATTTGCTCATCTGTCACAGTGGGAGCTCCAGACTGGGTGAGGTGCTCTAAGACATTTCTTAAACTATGTAAATCACAGCCATTTCTCCTTCCCACTTCCCAAATGGTCAATTATGTATAAACATGTGTTAATAAAAATTTTGCTTCTTTTGCCTCCGAGGAACACACCCAGAAAGCTGAGGATGATAAACTAGAAAATGCCATTTTTCTGCGGTTCAACCTATGACATAAATTGCTGCTTTAAAATGCCGACGTGGAGAGGGAAGTCTGAGTTTCAGGCCTAAAGTAGAAGCAAAAAAAAAAAACATCAATAAAAGTCATTAAAGGAACAGGAGAAATTTCTCTCCTCCTCTTTCAAGGAAACTGGTTTGTCTCTACCTATGGAGAGAAAAGCAATTAGAAGATTATGTTGAAATTATGCTAAAGGTTATTGGACACATTTGCTGCTTGGTGACCTCTGCACAGGTTCAGTTGCCACATGAGAGAGAAAAAACACCCCAAGTTGAAGGGAGGAAGCTTGGAAACAACTTTGAGGAACATTGATCCAAATAGAAAATGGAAAGGCAGGGAAAAAGGGACCCTGTGCTTATTCCTGGCACTGAATAACCAGGAGATCCCCTTGGGGTGTAAGGAAAAGACCTTATATTACAATAGCCCACATTTTTATGAAATTTTAGTCTTCACACCACCCCTGATGAGCATTTCTTTTTTATCAGACCCTTATTTCCCACTCTAAATCATTCCTGGGCTCTACTTCCATAGTCATCATGGTTATTTAGAAATAGAATCTCTGCCTGAATTTAAACTCATCCATATTGAGGATAATAAAGTCAATAAAGTATTAAAACTGATCCCATGCTATTGATTAATGTTCCTTAAATATCTGAATGGTGAAACGTTCCTGTTGTATTGAGAAACTGTGTTGCCTGCAAGTATTCCTGCTGGAGGGATGGGGAGTTGGATCACATTATAAACAATTTTATATTCCATGTTTCCCTGAGATATACAACACTTGAAAAGTAGGTCCATATAAGCCAAATATCTTCAGAACAACTCATTAAGAATTACATAATTTCAGGGGGAAGATGAGAAAGATACTGTATAGAAATAACACAAAACTTGGTCTGAAAATCACTTAGAAGAACTGAAGTCGAGTCATTTGTAGGAAAAAAATAGAGTGGTGATACTTCTTTGCGTAGTTTTTATAGTTTTTGTCAAAGAAATGAATTCTAAAATAATGGTTTAAAAACAGAGACCAGAGCATCACCCAGATCAGAGCATGGAAAGCCCAAGGGAACGAAGGAATGAGGGATGTGTCACTACCTTCAAATTGACCCCTTCTTCCAAATCCCAAATGCAAATCCCACAGCCTGAACATGTAGGAAATCCTCTTTCTTCCCATTTCCAAACACCAGCAGCTCCAGTCTGAATTCAGGCTCCTCTGTTGGGGGTTGCTCTGTTTTAACCAAGCCCTTAGAAAACTTTCCTGATGCAAATGAGTTTTTTCCCGGAGTGCTTTCTTTTGGAAGGAGGGATTTGAAGTGAAGTCATTTAATTTTTTATTTCCCATTCATGTTTCGTGGCTTAACAAGCATCAGTGTGTTATTCTTTATTTTGTGGTGAGAGCTCTGCGTGTTAAATATCTTTATGTTTGATAGTAAGAGGGAGAAAAAGGATAATAGGCTGGAATTGTAGGGTTTTTTTCCTGTTATGGTTTTCTGGTCATACTTAGAGGGTCAGATTGATAGTGTGAGTTATGATGAATTTGTATCATGATGAATTTATGTGTTTCCTTTCCCTCCTTAAGAAAAAAAAACGCTCAGTGTAATGTGATGCATTTGAATTTATTACCATTCATCAAAACTGGCTTTTGGCAGCATTTTACCACCAACAAACACGTAAAACCCAAACATATAAGGACATATAAAAAATAATACACGTGCAGTTCTGTGAAGCAGGAAAGGAGGTTCGATGGGAAGGTCTATGACATCATTTGGGGACGTTTTTTTCCTTCTCCCCAAACAAACCAGGAGCGACACTGTTCCTGTTGCTGGAGCTGAGGGCCATCATAAACCCCCGTTCTCATGGGGTTGTAGATCATTACTGAGCCATTAAAAACAAGAACTACCTTTAAAACTGGCATTTTTCTGAGGGCTGAGCTGGGAAAGGGGAATGTGCCTGTGTATTCCTAAATCAGGAAAAATATTTACCGGTTCAAAAGGTCAAGCACCTCATATTTATTTACATTACTCAGTTTGAAAACTGTTGCATCTTAGAGTTCAACATGTGCTTAAGCCTCTCTCTCTCTCTCTCTCTGAGTGTTTTAAAATGTCCTTTTGTCTTTTTGTTCCCAAAATCTCGTTTTGTGGGAAAACATTAACTTAATAATGAGATTTAACCCATCCTGATCACACAGAAACACAATTTGACAAAATTCAGCTTATGCTAAATTTTACATGCTCAGAGTGGTACCAGGGAGGTAGGAAAGCTTGTGTGGGGCTGGAAATTAAAATCCAGCACTTTTTATACTCACAGCTCTTTGGTGCATCACTAATATTTGCCATTCCAACTGCACTTAAAATGGAGTCAGCAATGAACAGCCATAATTTTATTACAAACCCATGATTTGGTTTGTTAAAGCATCTGCAGAGAGGAGAGAGAGGATCCTTGGGTTGTATAATACTGTTTTCCAAACATCCATCAGAATGTGGAACCCTTTTTCTCCATCATTTATATGATCTCAGAAAATCTTTTATAACCTACACAATGATCAACCTTTAAAATGCAGTTAATATTGTGCTGCAAGTCTAATCTTTGCCTGTGAAGTAGGTGAGGTGTTATATTATCTATGGGAGAAGTAAACCTCTTGATAATTTTCTTGTGTCACACTGATGTAAAATTATTAAGCAGGATCATTTGAACACATTTTCCATGTGTGTTTCATGGAGAAAAGCCCATGTAATTTTAATTTTCCATTTCAGTCATCTGCTCTGTGTTCTCTAGCAAGAAACTTTTATTCCACCTTTCAGTAGCATTACTCATTTCCATGCATGTTGTAGAATTAGACCACCTGAATGATGCCACATTAAAATGAATAAAAATAAGGATGGTGGTATGTGTTATAAAGAAGGATATTTATACTGGTTATCTGATTATGGGATATTCATTCCTTGATCATGGATGAAAATTGCATCAGCTACTCTGTGACCTTCAAAGTCTAATTATTCTCAGGTAATATTGGGCACCTGAGTTTTAAAATGAAAATATGGACTGTGTGCCCTTGTGATTGAAGAGGAGAAATGTCATTATCACTATTGTTAATTTAAGTCCAGTTAAACTATCTGATGAACCATATGTAAACGTGAATCATATGAATTCTTCATTATAAATGTGTTGCATCAGTAACAGGAATAAATGTTCTTTTATGAGGATACTTTGATATTATTTAAAATTTTAGTGGTAGAAGTCTAACAATTTGCCAGAAACATGCAACACAAGATTAATAACCAAAGGCAAACAGTGACATATGTTAAAAGGAGTTCTGTGTTTACTTCTCCTGGTTTACTGTAGGGTGCCTAGCACCTCCACATGATCCCTAATTCCTGCCTAATGTAGGAGTAGGTGCTCTCCACTGTGTTTGTGGTGTTTGCTGTGCTCTTGATGACCTGTTTGACTATTGCTTGTTTTCCACCTGCTTCCAAGAACAAGCACCCAAAGCACGACTAGAACTTGCACAGATGGTGGGTCCTCAAGATCTTCAGTTCTCCATCTCAACGTGAACTAAGGAAAGGATGGATAAGAAAATACAAAAGAAGGTTAGAATGGGTGAGAAAAGAGGAGAATAGGTGGTACAGAGAAAAAGCAGGGGATATTTAAAGTGAACCTTGGAATAATAATGTGCTAATTAGGAACTGATGTATTTTCTGAGGAGAAAATTAACTGCTGTGGCCATCAGGCTAAATCAAAGCTGATTTTGCATGAAATGTGATATCAAGTTTTATAAAGATACTGTAGGTACCATCAGGGCTATGGTAGCAAATCTGGTCACACACAGTCTCTGCTGAGGGGAGGTTGGGGCATATCTGAAGTGGTGAGAGGGTGAAACAAATGGAAGGACACCGGAGGGGACAGAAGGATGTGCTGGAAGCTCAATCTGCTTTATTACAAACTATGCAATAAATGGACTTGTGTTTGAAGAGGTTAAATAAATACATCTCATCCACAAAAGTCCTGCTGTCAGAGATTTTATTGTAGGGGCCAAAAAAAAAAAAAAAAGCAAGCTCCCTCCCTTCAAAGTCTCCTTGAAAAACTTTAAAACACCCTCGACTTGGTGTATATAAACAGCAAAGCTCAGGAACGGGATGAGTTCAGTTTTATGCTCTTTAAAACTGTACCACAGCTCTTATTTCCTGCAGCTGAAGAGTTTGGTTTAGCAGAGGGTGGTTTGGGGCTGCCACAGGGAGTTCATGTCAGTTGGGAGACGAGGAAGAAAGCTGGGAAGCAGGAATATGTGTGGAGCCCAGCACGTGGAAGGAGTGGAACAGCTACAAAATTCACAACAGCTCCGTTTCTCCTCATTTCTCTCCACATTTTTGTTGCTGAGGTTGAACTTGCAATTGTCATGCAAGAACTTGCAGGTTAAAAAAAAAAAAAATTGTATTGCAATTTAAAAGGAAAATATCTATTTTGAAGTTGTGATTTTTGTTGCTGCTTTTTTTTTCCTTACAGTTATGGTAGATCTGTCTGCAGCTGTAAAAAAGCAGAATTTAGCACTTCGTGGGAGCTGTCAACATTAGGAAGGTCCACAGGATACTCCAGGGGAAGGGGGAGAGATGAAATGCCCTTTGTGGGGTCTACCTGCCTAGTAAATATTGTTTTTTGTGTGGCTTTGTCCAGCAGGTACTTATTTCTCCTAAATAATCTCACAACTGCACAATTTCGAGAAAGAAATCAGCTTGTCTACCTTAGAAAGCTGCATGTTTATTATATATATATATATATATATAATATATATATAAATATACAGAAATCTGTATCTGTATATTTATATATATATACTATATATAATATATATATAAATATACAGATAATCTATATCTGTATATTTATATATATATAATATATATATCTAAATATACAGATACCTATAAATATTTTTATTCCTGCTAAAGCCCTATAGAAGTACATTAATACACTTGAAGAATACAAAAAATGCACCTCATTTTCACATTATTACAGGATGAGTTAGCCTATCTGAATTAGAAATACATTAGCAAAGGGATTTGGGTAGACATGTCTATATGGATTAAACAGAGCTGCACTTTGCTTTCCTGAGTTTTTTTTTCCTTCCTTTTTTTTTTTTAATTTTTTTTTTTTTTCTTCTCAATCATAATGAGAGGTGATTGAATTTATTTGGGCAACATCCAAGCAGAGGATATTTTCAGAGCTATCCTTTTTAGATACTTGCCATATCACCCAAGATCTGTTTTTAGGCCTAGATATTTAAGGCTGCCTTAAAGACTAATGACATATAGTGTGATGGATGTTACCCCGTTTCAGGGACTTTAAAGTAAGTTACTTTCAGACATAGAGGGAAAAAAACTCCAACTATAATCTTCAAGCCCTGCTTTGGTCCTACTTTTCGAGATCATACATTTATTTTCTGTAGGAAGATGCTCTCTGTAATGTATATGTTAATCTGCCAAAAAAAAAAAGAAATCAGAAGTTGGGTCTGAATTTTCCTAACTAAGAGAGATTTGTAATGGAAGAGGAAGTACTGAACAGTTTGAAAAATGCTCCAATTTTTTTTACTTCTGGGAAAGGTAGGATTTTCCAAGTGCCCAAGTGATTTGGGAGCAGGAGTGGGAATCCTCTTCCAACCCTCCAAGACCATCGCTGCTGACAGTCTGTGCATTTAAAACATGACACACTGTACCATTAGCATTTTGTCACTGTCTTCTTTGCAAAGCCAGATATATTTAGGCTTCTAAACCTGAAATCCTGCTTTGTGTGCTCTGGAGATTATATTTTTTTTGTCATATTATAATTTTTTACAATGTGGTATATTTAAGAAAATAGCAGGACATCAGTCGCTCGATTTCAGGTGATTTTTATGTTAGAGGATGACCCACATATATTTGTGAGATTTCTTCATAGATAATACTGCACAATTATTTTATGAAAAGCCCCTGAAAGTAATCAGGTTTTAAAGAAAAGATTCTGTGACTTTAAATTTTTAAATCACTGTTTAATATACTTTACATTTTTTGACTTATAAGCATTGATTTGTAACGTTATTTGTCCTTCTTTACTCATGTTATATTTTCATTTTTTTATTTTTATCTCCATATTTTTATAGAAAAACACATTTTTCTGTTTAAAAATATGGCCCATGTTTAAAATCAAGTGAGAGTAGTTGTCTCAAGGATCCTTTTTAGTGTTCATTTTTATTTCAGTGCTCTGACAATTGTCCTGTCTCTTCTGTTCAAGTGCAAACATTACCTATGAGGCAGAAACAGCTTCATGCAATGCACCAAAAATATAATGGAATGACTGCTAACTTTGCAGAGCATAAAGTAAATAAGGATGACACTGCAAAGGCCTAATTTACACCTGAAGAGGGCCAAAAAATGAAGGGAAAAAAAAAATATTGTGTCAGTTCTGGGTCTTCAGTTCAACTGCAAATTCATAAAGAGAAAACGCCGCTCAAATGAGGTTTAAGGATGTGACTTGAAAGGTCATGAAATTCAGATTTACATCTAAAATTCATCGTGTTGTTCCTCGCTGGAGCAGAGATCTTGTAACAAGGAGTGATGTTACTCACAGGGCTGCGTCTCCGGGTGCTCGGGAGGATAAACCACTGAGTGGGATTCCTTGGGAGAATCATTTCCTCAAATTGTTGTAGCTCTTCTTCTGTGCCCAAATACAGGCTGTATTTATCTGAGCTTCTAAAATGGTTATTATCTATATTATTATTATTATTATTATTATTATTATTATTATTATTATATGTGCAATAGAAATTCCTATAATTAAAAACGTCGTTTCCATATTTTCCTCCGCCTTGAAGAGACGTAAAATTAAACGTTGTTTCTTCTTCACAGCCTGAAAACTAAATGAACCCTGTCAGAAGAACAGAAATCATATTTTAATAAGAAAACTGAGGAATGCAGTACAAATGGCCTTTTAATATAAATCAGAGCTCTATTTTAATTTTTTTTTTTTTGTCTGGAGTGTCTTTGTACACAAGGCAGTGTCCAGGTAAGGAGGAAGGGAGAAAGGTCCATCCCACTCTGGGGAGCTTGGAGGATTTTCCCAGCTTCAGGAAAGTTGGTACAAACAACAGGAGAGCCAAAAATATCAGCATTCAGGCACTTGCTTGCCTTTTTCTCAGGCAGGCAGAGGAGGAGCTCCATCCTCCACATCCCCCATATGTCCGTCTGTGGTTTCGGTGGAAATTCGATTCCGAGTATGAAAACTTCCCAGCTTTATTCCCGTGGAAAGTTTGGATTCGGCGTTTTCAGCTCAAAAACATTTTGCTGGAAAAAATTTTCCCTCACTTAAGGCAAAACGAATGAAAGCAGTGATGCAAAGGCTGTTTCATTTAATACCTTTTTTTTTCTTCTTTTTTTTCACATGCGAGGAGCCTCATTTGACAAAATTCAACCCACAGTGTTCGAGAAACTGTCTGCATTTTTTGCTTATTTTTGTCTGTCTCTGGGAGAGTGGTGGTGGTGATGTAAGTGCAATGTCAGTGCAGCTTCTGCCATGGAAAAGGATGGAAAGGAGGGTGCAGACAAAGCAAATCTCAATTGAAGAAATCAAATGTTTAATTGCAGAAGAGGAAATATCTGCCTGGACAACAATACTCTAGAAAAACTGGCTGCTTTTTGGCTTCCCATTTCTGCAGTATCTAAGCAACTCAGATTTTTGTTCAGTCCTTAGCCCAAATTTCCATGAATTTGGGACAGAACCATGGAAAAATTAAGGCTGGAAAAGACCATTGAGTCCAACCATCAACCCAAACATGTGCCTTTATTTTCAAGCAGAAACTCTCTGGTAAAAAAGGGAACTAAACCCATCAGTCAAATATTCTGAATCCTAATCATGATGTCATTCCACAGAGTTATAATTAATCTTTTATCATTAAAAACTTTGTTCCATGCTTTCTCAAGAAGCTCCACAGCCCTACGTGCAAATAAATATTGTTATGGGTATCTTGATGGCTTTTATGTAATAAAAAAATCTGACAACTCATTCAAATTGGACATTTAGTGATAAATTTCGGGACACTGCAATATGAGTGTAAGGTTTTTGCCACGCAATAACTATTTTATTCCAAATTCCAACTCTTCTAAACACCTTTTCCTCTTCAGTCAAAATTCAATATTCCTTTAGCAGGGCATGCTGGCCTCAAGAGGCAGTTTTTGGTCAACAGTGTATTGATTTCAGATTTCTAACTGTACCAACCGTTGCATTTATGATTGCATGTGGTTCTTGTATTCAAATATTGGGTGTAGATTGCCTTAGTTAGCAGACTTTGTCAAGAAATCCTCTGTAAAACAGTGTTAATCATTATTCTGTCTTCGTTTCGCCACATATTTAATTTCCAATAGATTAGTGCAGCGACTTCATTGCAGGTATTTAGAGTAGATGGGTAAATTCATTTGTGCTGATTGAGCCCACATTGATTTGGGCTGATTGGTGCCACAGTCTATACATCTACTGGGAGGCTGACCTGCAAAACTGTAACCACAGAGCCAAGGCTGTCTCCCTGTTCTAATTGTGTGGCTTTTCTTCATTGGGTTACGTGCACATTATTGCAATTGAGCTAAAATAGGTCTGTTTTTCACTGTCCACAATTTAGTCATGCATCAATACATTTTTAATTAAAAGTGTGTGACAGGTACAATAGTAGAGTACTCCAAATAATTTTCTCAAGCAGTCCGTTTCCTCACGGACAAGTAATCAGAATCTGTCTCAGTTAGGCAGGGGATGTGTGATTTTTTATTAAGATATATGATTAAGCATCTAAAAAGTTTGTGCTAAATTGTCAGATTTGGGTTGTAAGCACCACAGTGTGAATATCTGAAGTTTATAACAGCAAAGTGAAGTGTCCTTTTTGACAGGAGGGGAAGATCTTACTGGACAACTTGATGAGCTCATTTTGTAGGAATAGTCATTGTTGGGATCACCTGGGTGGTTGCAAGTCAGGGATGGAGCAGAGGGATCCGTTGTGGGATATCTGCTCCCAAGGTCAGTGGGGACAGCAGTGGAAAAGGATATGTTATTTCTCCTCAGTTTCTTTTCCTAAGAGGGTTTCATGTCAAAACATGAGGAATCATGAGAAGTTGGCTCATGAGGCCCACAGAGGTTGTGGATGTCCCATCCCTGGAAGTGTCCAAGGCCAGGTTGGACAGGGCTTGGAGCAACCTGGGCTATTGGAAGATGTCCCTGCCCATGGCAGGGGGTTGGAAGGAGATGAGCTCTAAGATCCCTTCCAACCCAAATCATGATTTTATGACTCTTGCAGGGCAGATTGTCATCTACCCTAAAATAGCTTTGTCAGTAATGCAAACAACTCTTGAAGGATTTTTCCACTAAAATGACTTTAAGATGGTTTTATAGGACATAAAGGACTTATGATGATAAAAAATCTTTACCAGCCATTTGGCTCACTCTGGTTTAAATACCAGAGCTGATGGTGAGATCTGAAATGTCTGAGAGTCGTGACATAACTGGGAGTTGATAAAAGTTGAATGAGATTCCAGAATGTCCTGAGTGTTGGGCACT
Source organism: Corapipo altera (assembly GCF_003945725.1). Lineage (NCBI taxonomy): Eukaryota > Metazoa > Chordata > Aves > Passeriformes > Pipridae > Corapipo > Corapipo altera. The sequence continues at coordinate 2,716,591 of NW_020884919.1, forward strand.
TACCTGGGGCTGTAACATTGGAGCAGGTAAAAATAAATGTGTTTTTGTGCCCAAGCATCCCCCTTGTTTTTTAAGCACTTCTCACTCTCTGGGCTGCCTTCACAGTGATAATAGAAATCTGATCTAAAACAAAATGAAAGGCAAATATTTATTATGAAGGTAGAGAATAAAAACAATAATATTTTTATCTATATAGATGGAGAAATAACAAGATTTGGGCACCCAGAAAACAGACAAATGAATTAAATTTAGAATTAACAATCTGATACCTTTCCTTACTTTACTGAATGAATTTAAAAATAATCAAAAGCTTTTTTTGGCATTTGAAGGCAAACCCCAAAATCTCTGCTCAGATTCATTACTCCAGTAAATGTGCAAAAAAAAAGGACAAAACTGCCTATTTATCGTTTCTCCAGTTAACATTTTCTGCAGTTTCCTCTTACTATTTTGCCAGGCAAAGGAAAAATGATGAGTGGTATTTCTGTGTCCTGATATTTGTGCAAATTATGATTCCAGCTGTCTGAGGGGTGTAGAAAAGCTGTAGATACTCTCCCTGCCCACATAATATTTCTTTAGTTTGTAATGAGAGCACCCTGGAGGAGTTTCTGTGATGCTGGTAGATTAAAGGTCATCAGTTTTATTTCTACATGATTCTCATAAATAGATTGAGCTTATTGAGTATATCATTTTAGCACAGTATCCTTATTCAGAACTTCCCAATTTTTCCTTATTTCTTTTTTCTTTCCCATTTAACACCCACAACTTTAATAGGAATGTTACCACCGATTTGGGTTTCAATTTGGGTTCCACTTGCTCTGTGAACCAAACTAGTCTTGGTCAGCAAAAGGGGATGTTTGTTTTTTTTTCCTCTCCTCAGAAAGGACTGAGAATGTCAGGAATAAAGTCATTCACAGCTGCTTTTTGTTCATGTTCCAAGGTAACACTACAGGATTTTTCAGATAAATAAGTTGATATCAACCTTGGAAGTGTCCAAGCCCAGGTTGGACTTGGCTTGGAACAACCTGGTCTGGTGGAGGGTGTCCCTGCCCGTGGCAGGGGGTGGAATGAGGGGAACTTTAAGGTCCCTTCAACCCAAATCCTTCTGTGATTCCCTGATTGGACTGTTCCAGTTATCTTTCCTCAGGAATGCCACAAGAAAGATGACCAGCGTTGATTTGTAATTGTTTTAGGAAGCCTTCTCCTCTCTGTAATTACACCATGGTGGCTGAGAGAGTATAATATTCTTTAAAAAATCACTTTCCACTTAGCTAAGTGTATAAACACTATCAGTCATTAATAGTAAATTAGTGGAGGATTTTTTCAGGAAGTCATTAGACTCACACTTAAGGTTTTGGGTGGCAGACATTGCCGTGAATGTCTGGATTGTTAAAAATTCTTTCATTCCCGTAGCTCTCAAATCAGAGTTCATCAAATAGCTTCTTAAAGGAAAAAAAAAAAAACAGATTAAAACACTTTGAATTATGGCTTTTGCATTTTTGTGACTTATTGTCTCCCAGAAGTGGAGAAAATAATCACTATCAGTTTAAATGAAATATTTGAGTTTCATTGTTTTCCTTCAGTTTTCTGTATCAAAAATATTTCACTTTGAAACTCTATTTTGCATAAGATCTCAGGAATCATTTTATTGATTTGCTTCCTTAATTGTAGATCCCATTTAAGGTAATATTAAGGGTCATCAGTACACATTCTCTAGTTTACATATAGGAAGTGCACAACTAATACATTCCTTTCTGTATTAATTTTGCTGTTGTAGTTACACTTAAAGTGCTAAATATTAGGTAGTAGTAAATATTAGGTAGTAGTAAATATTAGATAGGAAAACCTACCCCTTTTTCCTTTTTTTTTCATGTATATCATGTTGAAAACAACATGGAAAATTTGGGTTCAGTTCACACTCTGGTGTGTCCAGGTGCAGAGGTGCAAACCAAACCCCAAAAACTCAGATCTGGATTTATCAGGGAATTCTTGCACCATCCTGGACAAATCATGTAACCTCCCCACGTTTCTGTGAGATGGAGATAACACATTATTTCTCCCCCTTTTTCTTGGTTTGACTGCAAATCTCTCAGGGCAGAGGTGCCTGTGCTGTGTCTGTGCAGAGAACGTGGTACAATGAATTGGAAGTTCTGCTCGGGGCACATCAGCATTAGTACAATGCAGATTAATATTTTTTTTTTCCCCTCTTTCATTTATTTAAAGAAGATACAATCTACCTCTGCTTGAGCTCTGCCTGAGGTATGAAATAAGTGGGAAAAGTTCACGTTTTTAGCAGCAAGATGTTTCTTAATTAGAGCTCTTCTTATCACTCGGCTTCTTTTAACCATTTAGATTTAAATTTCATCTCCAATTTTCAAAAATATGACATTTTTTTTTAATTCCCCCCCCCCCCCATTTATCATCTAAATTACGTGCATTACTTTGAGGGTTGCAGTGCAATAATTCTTCCTCCTAACTTACAATGGCAAAGGGAAGATGGGAAGGTGTATTGTGCTCCTGATGTGATGAATATTAATTTGGTGGAGACCAAACAAGATCTACACTTGCAGGAGAACTTTCCCCATGTCTTTCCAGGAGGGAGAGAGAGATTTCCTACAGAAACCTCTAAACATGAAAGGACACCCCCTCCCCAGAGACCCAAGAAACCCCCTAATTAAATGAATTAGGATATAGGGACCATAAAATTATGTTTCTGCTCTGCCATAGCAGACTCCACAACCCCGGGGACATTGTTGAGCCAGAAGTATAAATGAACTCTGACTCTGATAACTTCGAGTCCTAACACAGACAGAGTGGTGGAAAGTTTGCCAGAGAGGCCCCAGAGATAAGAGTCAGAATTATATAACGTGCACATATAGGACAAAAACCCCAACGATTTCCTCCTTTAGCATGACAGTTTCAACTCTGAATGTGACTTCAAGGAAAATTGTTGTGATTTGGAGACAGAAAATAATGACTTCTGGCCCAATCTGGCCCCTCCCATCGAGGCTGCCTGACGGGGATTTGTAGGGATGCTGTTTTTGCAGGAGGCAGAAGCACATCAGAGCTACTTTGGAGATATTTCTAAGCCCCTTAGTTCTCTCTGAACTAGGGGATTTGGAATAGGGAATCCTCTGAATTGCCACATTAATTTTCTCCCATCCATACCCTGTGTTCATACTTTTGCTCGGGAAACACACAGATATTTGCCTTTCCTTGCCTCGATGGGTTCGGGGTGTTCCTGCCCTGATGTCATGCAGATTATCTTTGGAAAAATCAAACAAACCATCAGTATACAAAATGAAACAATTTCTCTAAGTTTTATTAAATTACTTTTCTTTGGTGTTTTTACAGATGTTTAAATTATAGTAAAACAACAATGCATGTTGAAATTTAGCCTCAAATATGTAGATAATTGATTATTTCTTGGCATCCTGGAAATACTAAAAGGAAAGCAATCCCTTTTCTGACACTGGAAACTTTTTGGAGTCCATCTACCAGATTTAGGGGCAGATTTTATCTTTGGATGTACATCCTGGCTTGTTACCCTAATCTGGAAGTATAGAGGATCATGAATTAAACCCAGGATGTTGCCTTTATTTTGAATGTTATTTACAAACCTATGAAGAAAAAAAAATGACATTTATCAAAAGCTACAGCTTGACCAGGCTGAACATTTGCTTTGCTGGAGTGGAGAGTGGTCACTTATCCTTGATTGTCTTCTGAATTATTTGAGGACTTAAGTATAGTTAAAATGTGACCTGAAACCAATGCCTTTAAGGGAGATGGAATTGCTTCGCTGCCACAGAAATACCAGTACAAGTCAGGAAAATTCAGTTGCTTTCCCTAATCTTCTTTCCTTTGGAAACTTTGCTAATGAGATCAATTCCAGAGACAGTTGCCTTGATCCACAGTAGTAAAAGTCCTTCTGTCTGCAGCTAAATAAAGCTGGATAACCTAAAGCTATGTTAAGAATTCGTGGAGTAATGTAAGGTGAACAGACAACCTGGCTTTTCTGAGGCAATGCTGATACTTAAGTGTGTCAGATTTGGTTTGACTGCTAAAAATGGCCTGTAACTGTGCTTTTACCAGAGCATCCTTCCTTTGTGTCCTGCTGCAAATGAGAAACTACATCCTTCATCGACATGACGTGCAATTCAGATATAGCCCCAGCTGCTTTTGGAACTCAGGGGTAGGTAGGAGGAAAGAAAGTAGTGGGAATATTCCCTTTAGCTCAGTGTTTAGGGGCTTGGCTGAAAAATAAAATTTTGGAGCATATTGGGTGCTAATTGTCCACTCAACACCTTTCTGTGAGCTGTAGAATCAGCAAAGGCTTGTTTAAAGAAACGGAAATAAGAAATTTTGTTGAAGGCGGAAAAGACCTGGAAAAAATCCACCCAGACCCTCTATTTTCCCGTGTTCAAAATAGGAGTGGGAATGTATTTGGAGGGGTTGGAATTAGACGATCTTTGAGGTCCCTTTCAACCCAAACCATCCTATGATTCTATTAATCATACATAAACTAGGGACCACGTGGGTCCTAGACTTTGCTTCACACAAGTCTTCTGAGCTGTTGGAAGGTTCAGTCTTTGCATCTGTTTGCAATGATTCTGTGATTACATCAAATCCAAGGAATTCTGGAAATGGTACCTCTGCAGGAAAGTGAAAAGTTAGGATATCTATTCATTAGCAGAATTAAGAATGTTGATTGTGCTTTTCTTTAATAGCAGTTCCCCATAGCAAGAAAGGTAACTCAGCATAGCTGCTATAAACAGATTTTCATCTTGAGCTGGCAACAGAATGCAGAGTCTTAATGATCTCATTCTTCCCCACTTCCATCATATACAATGCTGTGAAAAACTCTGGAATTTGCTTACTCTACATGTCTGTAATTCCAAGTGAAAAAGGTGTTGGTCTTTTTTTTTTTTTCTTGCTGTATCTCATTAATGAATTTTACCTCGTTAGGAAATCCTTTAAAATGCTTGAATCGTTCTCCAGAAGAATTAAGTCTTCCATTTATCGACAGAACATGTGCAGCTTTGCCATAAGTGGTGTAAATCCACCACTGTTTTTCTGTCCTGCTTGGGAGAAGCACATCTAGAGAGGATTGTTCAGGTTTTGCAGACACTCTGATTTTGACCTGACTCATAAGAAGACTTTGCAAGATGGGATAAAGAGGTTTCATGATCTCAAGTAATATATTTTCTTTGATTTAATGGATGAGGGTACATTCCATAACCCTTCCCCCCCCCTTTTTTTAGTTATATTGCAGATTCTGCAAACTGAAACTATTGTAAGGTGACAGTGCCAACATTTCTGAGGTGCTTCTGGATGCTCAAAAAGATCCAAACGGGAATAATTTATTAATTTTGCAGCTGGTCAGGCAATAGAATTAAAATAGTAACAGGTTGTATTTTAGTCTTAGTAAAATGGAACTCACCTAGAAGCAAAATCCCTTGAAAATAAAAGTTTGGGTAAAATTTTGGGCCACATTCTTGGCCACTGTTAATTTTCAGAGCTAAGTTCAAGCCTGTAAAGTTCTAAAGGTCTAAATTCACTGAATATCAGTTTAAAAGGCCTCTGACCCAAAGAACCACAGGATTCAGGGATGCTCATGAGCAGGACAGAGGTTAAGCCTCAGTTAATTCAGGCAAGACTGGGGAATTTCTGCACCCCAGTCAATTCATCAGGTTTGGGACCAGGTTTCCCAAGAAAAATTTTTGCCACCTGAAATGGCCTTTCTGCTCTTTCCCATTATTTTGGTTTGATTATTAATTTGCTGCTGTGGTAAACACAGAGGTCAGTGTTTTCATTCTGTCTTCTTCAGTGGAAGTAGAGGCTGACACAAAAAAAATTAAAACCACATGAATTTTGATGTTTGGTTGGTTGGTAACGAATGTAGAAGATTTAGGGAGAAAAAATTCCTCAAGTAAAGCAAAAAAATTAATTAAATGATTAAATACATGTTGGTTAGACCGGACTCTAAGATTAGTCATTGTTTCAATCCACCTTTAAAATCAACATTTAGTTGCACAGACCTTTGGTGACAAAGACTCTGTCAGCCTGATTTTTGCCAAAATTTGTGAAGTAAGCAGAGATATTTGTGGAGAAAGGGCAGAAACTGAGAAGATACTGAGACACTTCTTTAGATGTGGGGTCTGAGATCCTGGGATGTAAACTCTACTCTCCTTGTATTAAACTGAGGTAACACCAGGCTTAGTTCTCCTACTATGCACAAGGGCAGATATTTGGTGGAAATTATTTCGTCACTCAGCCAAAAGACAGTTACTTTGTGACAATAAAACTCACTATATTGATCTGCAGAAGGCAGAATCAGTCCCCAAATTTGTAGGCCGTGAATATTCATATTTCTAAATTCAAACGTGTATGTTAGGAAAATATCCATGAAAGGATAATTGGTATCATGTGAGTTGGTAAATTTGCTTGTTGATAATTGGGAATACATTTATTTTAATTCCAGGGGGATCCATTTCGCTGTAAATTCAGGCCTGTTTTGTTCCTGTCACATACGAGCTCATGTATTTATTACATGACAGACCTTTGAGTAAAATGATACATTTTCATCCAGATCAGCCTGTCTGGCCTCAGCAAGTTTATTCAGGCAGTGGAAATCCCTTATTAAATACATTTTTCAAAACTTCCTGCAATACTGTTTATTTATAGATTACAGGGGAGATAATCAGTGCTTTCCACTCATATTCCCTTAGTTCTTCCTAATGATACCTAGTCACACTCAGTCATGGTCATGCATACTCTGCTCCACTCACAGTAAATTCCATTCACAGTAAATTTGAATTCACACTTCATAGTCAATCATTTAACTCATTCACATCAGTCACACTGAATCAATACTCCCCAGCTCCCTTTTTTTTTTAGTGCTCATCCCTTTCCTTTCACATTTGCTCTTAAACATCTGCAATCACCCTCGTTTACTTGGTGCCTGTCCTTAGAGCAAGAACCTCGCTGTCATTAATTATAAGCCCCTTGTTACTCATGAATTAAAAGGGTTACTGCAGGGCCAGACAAATATTGTAGAATCACAGGTGCTGCTCAAATTTCTTGCTGATGGCAAAAAAAACCCCAAACAACACAGGTGATGCCATGCTCCTTATTTTGGAGTGGGAATCTCACACACATGAGTGTGTTACCTCATTACACCCAGTGCAGCCTCGTGTGGGATGTGGATCTCTCAGCCCCAGGTTGGTTGTTTGGATCCCCCTGGGGATGCTCAACAATTAAGTAGAGTTGATGTTGCTTTTTTTTCTTTTCTTCTTCTTTTTTTTTTTTTAATTTTCAGTTTAATTTGATTCTAAACAAAGGTGAAATATTGTGAGAACAGCATGGGAGGCTGACTATGTTGTGGTTGTCAGAAATGAGCAGTGTGGTGAGTAGAGCAAGGTTTATTTAAGAACTGGAATTTTTTAATAGAATTTTAGAGTTACAAACTCTTTTGTCTCCCTGGTATACCTGAAACCTGGCTCAGGAGAGAATGAACCCACCACCCTGTTCACATATTTGGTCCAGTGTTTCTGGTCTAAGGGAGCTGTTTCATGCAAGACTGAATGGTCGGGGAAAGGGATTGTGAAAAGAGATTGTAGATATTTGTGCTTTTTTTTTCCCTTCCAGATGGCATCAGGTAACTATTTTTCTGAGAAGGTTTTGATGTCAAAACGCTGAAGATACCTTAAAGCTCTAAATTTCCCATGGAGTATTATTACAGTATGGAAGTCACTGGTGAGATTTCCTGGTTTTAAGAGCTGAGATGTGCAAGAATATAAATGTAGATGTTTTAACCAAATACTGAAATTACTGATGAGGAACATATTAATCTTATTTTATTTTTATTTTTTCTCCCTTTATTTGTGTTTGTATCAATAACTGACAGCTGCAAAAACAAAATAGAAATAAGTAGCGTTTAACCAAAGGACACCACTCCACTTCCATTGAAAACTGGATGGGAAATGGGAGTAATGGGAAAAAAAGTGCAAGGAGGAATGTATAAAGGCTCTAAAGAAATTACTGGAGCAGTTCTGGTGGGCAAATCCTTGGTATGCAAAGTCTCTCTCAACTCTCAGGGCACTCAGGAGTCCTCCAAAAGGAGGAAAGACGAGCCAGCCTTACTTGGAGCATATTGTGACTTCCAGTGAACGGGAAAAGGAACTATTGCATTGAATTAATAGCCTTGTGTTTGGGGACAAAAGAGTACATCCCATGAGACGCAAAAGGATCGTATCTATCATCTTGAGATTGGCCTGGAAGGAGAGAAAGTACATTTGATAGACTATTATCCTAATTTCTGAAAATCTCAGGGACATGGACAGTGGAGCATCAGCCATAACCTCGAAGCCACAAACCTGAAGCAAGAGGCTGTAACTGGGTTGTTCTTTTGTTTTTTTTTTTATTTGGTTCTGTTATTTATCCTTAAGAAAGAAAGCAAACAAGACAATTACATGCTCTGAGGAGTCACAGTAATCAATAGCAGAAGCCAGCAGGGAAATGGGGCTGGATGGCTGAGGGCTGAAGGGAAGGAACATGAGGCTTTCAGGACACGGAGTTTTCAGGGGTGAGGAGCAGAGCTGGGGGCACCAAAGCCCCACGTGCCACCAGGTATGGGGAGCATGGACAGAAAGGTTCACATGGCATTAAATTAACATTTTCAGGGCAAGATGTGACTGCAAAGTTAACCTGGGGTTGCCTGGTCTCTACACTGCAGCATTAGGGAGTTTTCCTTGCCCTTTTTTGCTCTCTTGGCAAACTCACACCACAGCAATGACTATGAAGTGAAATCAAGAGCTGACCCATAAGCAAGAACCAGTGGCCAACTTCCCTAAAGTGTTTTCTGAGTCAATAATGCCTTTCACCCCCAAAAAAATATTCTTTTCTCCCTCAGGTTTTGGGTTTTTTTACTAGTTTTGGTTTTGTTTTTCTTTGCCACACAGTTCTTAAACAAAGATTTCTGTGTCAATTAGTGGGGTGCATTTGGACTCTGGGTCCTCAGTGTGTGCTCAGCAGATGTTCAGAGAAAAGCAAAGTTTACCCAAACATTGCTGAGGTTGGAGTTTGTATATGCAGCCTCTCTCTTTTCTTTCCAAAGGGTACCATATTAACAATTATTTTCTCGCCAGTATAAATATTTTTCCTGCAATTAACTGCGTAATGATGCAACACAGATACTTGAAAGAGGGTCTACTTATGCACTACCATTTGAGTCATGCCTTTACAGTAGCACCCACCCCTGATGTATTAGAAACCCTCTGAATTTTTGGTGAAAAAACATCTAAATATGGGAATAATTCCCTAACCTGTTTATTTTGAAAAGTGCTTTGCCTTCTAACAACACAAGCCCAGCGAGCATCTATTAGCTTTGTTTTCCTTTATTATTTTCTGAGTCACTCTTTGATTTTCAAAACATTTTGGTCATCCACAGACTCCAAGTCTCCTTCCAGGAGAAACAGTGAAGAATCAAGTGCATCTCTCCTGCCTTTTAAAATTACCCTTCAGGGCAGTGCACACACAGAGTGACCCTGGCTTTTGACAAACCTTTGCTGAACAAAATGTAACAAGCCCTGTGTATTTTGAGCAGCATTTTCTATTCTGACAGAGACAGCTCGGTAGCATTTGATGTCTGCTTGCTGGTCATAGATAATGGTGCATCCTGGGACCATTGTCATCCCTGTCAATAAGAAGGCCTGGGGGGACATTCAACAAAGCTACCTTTTGATTCACCGTTTTCCCTTCCTTCCCAAGACATTTGTAAGCCTGTGGTCAGCCAGGTCACTTTATTTCATCCTGATGTGCCTTGATAATGGCATCATGTCTAACAAAAAAATTTGACAGACCATCGATGTGTGTTTCTTTGGTTTCCTTGTGTTGTTTTCTCTTCCTCCTCAATGTCAAACAGGCTTTGAAAGCTACTGATTATGTTTGTTTGGACTGAATTTGACAAGATTCCTCCTCTTTGAAGCAATTAAGCTCCTGAGGATGGATCTTGGGATTTGAGCTAATTTTTTTCTTTTTTAGTATTGCAGGAATCAACCAGAGCATATCCTGTGCTTAAGCTTTTTTGTTGTTGTTGTTGTTTCAAGGTTGTGTTTTCGTTGTACCTTTAGAAATACCTTAACCCAAAGGAAACGTTTAAGTTCCAGAAGACAAATCAAAAAGGAAAAACAAACAACCTGTGGTTTGAAACTAAAATTTTCCCCGTGTATAAATATATTTTATCAGAAAATGGCAAATTTGGCAAGTTCAGGTGGTGAATTTAACTGTTTTGAGACTCTATGGACTGTCCACTTGCAAAATATATTTTAGGGGCTAATCTATGCTTATAAAGAGATGGTAAATAAGGTATTTTGCTCAACTACCCACAGGTAACAGCTCCCAGCCTGGCTTGCCTATTGTTTCAATTACTTGCAGGCAATGTAGTGTTTTACAAATGGGAATTAGCAGCATTTTTTTGGTTTATCAGTTATCTAAATTGTTAAATGGTGAAGCATCTCCAAAACCATACAACCATTTGCCTTGGCAGTTACAGTCAGGAGTTTGCATCCTGCCCCTGTAGCAGTGGGTATGGAGTTCACACACCTTTCACTGGGTGAGAGCTTTCTTTCTTTCTTTCTCTGGCACCTAAAAATGAGTTTATCACAGTCCATGTAATATCAAAAGAGGTAAATAGTAATTTCTTGTTACAGAAAAAAAAATGAAAAAAATCCAACAACAAAAACACCTTTCCTTTCTGTTCTGTGCTCTGCTGTAAGAAATTTTTGTGGCCTTTAAATCCATTTAAATTAAAGTTTTTTTCCTTTATCAGTACACAGCGGAAAGGACCTTCCCTTTGTAAAAAAACACTAACAAAAGTCACTTTTTTTTTTTTTAATATTTGATGATACTTAAGGCCAAATCCCAAAGGGTTTGTGTGTGTCCAGATCCCACTTCATGAGGCGTTTGGAATCCTGAGTTTCTCAACCTCTGACAGCAGCTGGGCAGGGATTTTTGTCTTCGTGCTGCCTTTCAAAGCAATTGAGAAACTTCAGGAATAACAGGAGGGCTAGAAATCCACAAGAATAAATTACCTTTTAGGATCAACTCTCCATTATTTCTTGGGAATCAGCAACCATCAGCTAAAGGAAATAAAGCTGAGGTTAAATTAAAAAGCTGGAGTGACCAACTGTGATTCCGGGTATTCCCACACTTGCAACACATTCCTGTGCCTTCTACCAACACAATTTTGGTGGACAATCTGAATTCCAGCTTGTTGGAATGTTCATCTTCCATCATGGTTCTGCCATTGGCCTCTAGGACTAGTGTAGTTTCCCTCTGGATAAAAGCAGGATATAAGAATTAATATCTCCTTTCCAAAGGGATTTTGGTGTCTCTCATTGAAAGCAAATGTAGAGGGAAAGCAAAACTGTAAAACAAACTATTTTCTTTATTGTTAGAATTTGTATTTAGTTTTAATATTATGACTAAAATGACAAGCTCTCATTTCCATACATTTTTGCTTTCATTTGGAGTTATTATCTGGGTTATGTTACCTTGAAAACGTGCTTTTAGAGAGTTATAAGGGCTGCAGAGGAAAATTCAGCTATTAGTCACCTACTGCAAATTTATGCATTTTTCTTTCTCATAGCCTATCAAAATCACAAGTTTTCCCAAGGAATTCAGCTCCTTTTGATTGTGACCAGGAAATTCCCTCTCCCTGTCACACTCTGAGCCAGGATAACGATTTCTGTCCCCAGTAATGCTACCAAAGTCATGTCTGAAGGCATCCAGAAAAGTACTGAGGATGAGGAAGAATGAATTGGTTTTCTTGCTTCCCACTGGTATTTTTTTCCCAGGAATACAGTATTTCCCTGAAATTAATAGTGATGGTTTTCTGGCTTTTATATTCACTGCCTTTCTGTCAGGCTATCTATAGTTCTTCAGGGCAGTATTGTCTAGTTATTCTTTCATATTAAATGATTGGGTTATTACTTCTGTGTCTTTAGAATATTTCATTTCCCTGATTTCTCCATATTAAAAAGGTGATAAATTATAGCAGCTATTAAGGGCCCAATCCTGAATTCTTAATGGAGTCATTTCCATTAAAGTTCCCCCTGACATAGATTTATATGGAATCTGATGAATTTCTGCTTGGCAAATTCCTAGAGAAACTACAGAAACCTGAATTAAATTAGTCTGTTAAAATAATCAACACCAGCCCAATCTTGTCAAGTAAGTGGTAGATGAGTGTATTCTGTTCAGTGCAGGACAGGAGTTAATGACTAATTATTAAGCACCAAGATGGGAAAAGTGCAGTGGGATTTCCAGGCACATCAGGAATATAGGACCGAACCCTATTTTTACTTTAAATCTTAATCATCCACAGAAGTTTTTTTTCCTCACATTTCTAAACTATTTTCCTCTACTATGTGAAAAATGTAGAAAAATGAATTTTTTTTTTTTATTAATGATGATTCAGGACACAGGATGGGCCCTTTCCTGGGTGGAGTTTGAATACAGGTCCTGTGGTGATGCTGATTCACTTTGTGGAATGTTGAGATCATTGATGTCAAAATGAGGTTTTCCCTCACGTTGACCTGTAAAGATTTCTTTGGGTAACACCTAAACCAACAGTTCACTGCTTTTGCTTCTTGAAGAAAACCTTTCTAAGCCAACAAATGGAAGGATCTGAACTTGTCAGAATTCAGTTTTGAGGGAAATTTTTTTTTTATACAATTAAAAAATCAGCAATTAATAAGCAAAATAATACCCTCCTACCCCTTCCTCCTTGAGATACAATAATAGTGTGATGCCAGTGGGGCAACAATCCCAAATTTAATTCTATCCCTTTTCTCATGATATGGCGACTAGTTTTTAAAATGTAAATATCAACACAAATGCAGTCACATCAAAATTATTTTTCTGATATGCAATAATTCAAATGCAAAGCACAGGTCACAAAGGTTGAAGCCCTTAATTGTGCCATAAACATCTTGGAAAAAGGAAATACACCTCAGGAACCCCCTTAGGTCCATTTTAAGATAAGCTGTCCAGTCATGTGGAGACTGGTTGTTCCTCTACATAAGGTTTTATGTAACAAAACCTTTTTCAAATTCCTTCTTTCAGTTTTTTAGTCATAATTTTATACAACACTTCAATTAATCCTCACTTAAATATTGAATTATGGATGTTATTAAACAAAGCTTCTACCTCTTCTTAGTAGACTATTGCAATATTCCTCTTTTTCAATACTATGTCTTTATTCTTTACTTGAACTATCTTGTTCTTTGAAAAAATGATGATTTCCTGAAAACAAACCAAATTCTCCCTCCTTTAGAACTATTTCTGAGCAGTTTAGATCCACTGTCCTTATTTTACCACTCAATTTTAAGTGTTTGTAATTATGAACTTTCTCATTCTGCTCTGCCCTTTTGTCATTTATTTCACAGGAAATTTTCAGATTATTTTCCTAATAATTTGGCCACTTAAAATACACCAAGGCAGAGCACAGAGGATGAACATGGATGAATTCAATGCTTTCTTGGCAAGTGTGTGAAGTAATTAATAGCCGAGCAACTACCAGAAAGAGAGGAGATATAATAGATATTGAAATTTGGATTTGTCCAAATATGAAGAATTTACCTGTCTGGAAAATCATCTAAGAAATGGCATTTCTGTTAATTGATGAACAGTAAGGTCATTGTGGTCCGTGATGACCACAAGAGAACAGACCAGTTTTACACCCATACTGTGAAAATCCTTAGGAAACTTAAAGCTTTCTCCTCTTTTCAACACATGATATGGGAACAGGTGTTTGATGTCTCTAAAAGATAAGTTTACACCCAGAGGTTTCAAAGACTGTGAGTACTTAGGAAAAGGTCAGTCTGGCATAGAAGGTGCAACATCATGAAATGAGACAAGATTAAACCCAAGTAATAGAGTTAATGTAGTTAGTTACTGGTTTAAAACTGAAAGAGAGGAGGTTTAGACTGGATATTTAGAAGGAATTTCTGGCTGTGAAGGTGGTGAGGCCCTGGCACAGGTTACCCAGAGAAGCTGTGGCTGCCCCTGGATCCCTGGAAGTGTCCAAGGCCAGGTTGGACGGGGCTTGGAGCAACCTGGGCTAGTGGAAGATGTCCCTGCCATGGTAATGAGATGATCTTAAAGGTCCCTTCCAACCCCAACCATTCCATGGTTCTATGATAATTAATTTTACAGCTGATTGTGCATGATCTGTTTTTAAATAGATACTATAATTCTGAATAATTAAAAAAAACCCACCAAAAATTAAGTGCTTGTTGGACCAAAATTGTATTTTCTTATTTTTTCCCTGTTTTACCATTCTAGCTGCTGAATTGAAACCAAATTCTTTACTGATATCTGTACATGAATGTCTCTTCCATCTCGTATGTTCCTTAACTTTGCCTTAGAAAAAACAAAGCACAAAGGTAGACTTACCAGATTATCACTTTAATGAAGTCCTTAATTTAATATAGGTTTCTTAGTAGGAGCTAAATTTCAAGAACAAAGGAAAAAGTCCCCTCTAGACTAATAATTGTCTATGGCAGGAAAACTCTTGGCAGCGAAAACAAGGATTTATCTTTAGTTGGAGTGAATTTTCTCTGTCAATTGGCATCTGAAAAAGATTGGGCAGGGAGAGTTAAGTGACTAAATAGTTCTCAAATGACTGAAACAAATGGATACTTTAATGAAAATCTTTGGAATGTCACTCAAAATCCAGTCCCTGGCGTGGTGGCTCAGATTTTATGATACTGTTCATATGTGTTGCTGGGTTGGTGGTTTTTCCTTCAATCTAAGTTGAATTTGAGGTTTTGTTACTGAAAACTATATCCCCTATCAATTTTACTTGCTTTGATCAGTTCCAAATGTTGACCACATTTTTTTGATGTGTTGAGGAGGATTTTCATCAGCTTTTAGGTCTAAGACAAGGGTGGGTTTTTAATGATTATTTTAACTAATTAACAGAGGCTCTGGGTTATGAAATATCCTTGAGCCTTCACACATGGTACCAGTCACCAGAATGAATTGGTTGAAATGCAGTTTTCAGCCATCCTAGGCTTTTATAGGGTATTAGTTTGGGGAAAAAAAAGTGTACTCTATAGTTTACTTTGGCCTGACAGTGTTTACCCTGAATGTTTGTAGAAATAAACAGGAAAACCCTTAAACACTAACAATCCCATTTGAATCTTGATGCTTCTTGGCAAGTCCTGTGTATGACACGTAAATATTTGACAGAAAGGTAAAATATAGATATCTGAGCCCCTTATATATTTAATGATCCCAAACAATTTCTTGGACAATAGGCCAACAGCAAAATGTCACTTGTTTGAAAGAGGAGAGGAAAAAAATTCCATGAGCAAGCTGTTCCTTTCTTCTGTTTGAAGTTATTTTTCACATAGTAACTGTTTATGTGCTATTAATTACTATGAGGAATAAACCCACTTCATTTTAGTGCTATAATTATACACACATTTAGCTATGGACAGGTGAACTTTTATTTAAGATTTTTTTTTCTCCCCCAAATGAAGGTTTCCCTAAGGATTTCTGTGATTTCTTTGCTGTTTCACATCAAAAGCTCTGTCATCAGCTCAGCCTTTTGGATCAACATCTCTTCCACCTCTTGTGATGTTGGGCAGTTCAGGTTCATGACTGTGATACTGAGAATATTGCCCAAAAACCATTCTGGTCATGACCTGCAGGATTTTCTATCAGCCCTAATTATTTTGCTTTTATTTTAATATATATATATGTGGTCTTTGGTCTCAGTACTTTCATATACTCATTGTTATACCCTTAGTATGAATTCTCAATAATGCTTAAAAGTGTTATAGGTTTGCACATTGAATATAATTAGAGATTTAAAAATTTCAAGTTATTTTGTCTTTTTAACTACCTGAATGGAAATATTTGCTATATTCCATCTTCCTTAACCTTCTATATGTTACATGTTGCTCTTCATCTTCTCCCACTGTCCCCCTTTACCTGATTTCTATCTTTATGGAATCAAAGAATCATTTAGGTTGGAAAAGAGCTCCAAGATCATCAAGTTCAACCTTGTCAGTTAGATCATGATCCCCTCCACAGCTGCCCATGGACCTTTGGAATAATTCTAACACTGATTGACCTGGAATGGAAAAGCTGTAGCAGGTTTGTGGGATGGATTATCCTCATATCCAAAAAGTTCCCATGGGGGGTCATATTCTGCCACTGTGGAAGTGCCTCCCAATCTTTCTGGTGACTTGGAGGAAAGAAATCTTCTTGGCACCTGGATTTGCTTGTGCTTAAAAAAACCTATGGTTGTCCATGAAGAAATTGTTAGAAACTCTTCCTCAGTTCTTAGTGGGAAGTATAAAAACGAGTGATAATACGAGATAAAAACAAAACTTTCAGCAGAGAGGAGTTTCTTAAGGAAAAAAACAAAGCAAAACTGAGAGGAAAAGGCTGATACGTTTGAAGCCACAGCTAATGCAAGAAGGAAAAACCAAATTCAAACAGCCTTTGAAAGCCTTGCTTTGGAACTGCACGAAGCTCAGCAAAGAATTGCTAATGTAGAGGGTGTGAATTGGTGGATAATTACGTTGACGATCTAGAAAACAAGCTTAGAAACGAGGTTTGTGACTCGTGGAGGATTCCCGAAGGATCAGAGGCTGGGCACCAGTAATTTTTTGCCCACCCCTATTTTGTCTCTGGGTTTTATGCTGCATTTTGCAGACATACAGAACATATAAATCAGCTGTGACTGCCGTTTGCTTTGAAAATCTTCAAATTAGTTTCGTCAAGGCTTTCAGAGAAGCCTCAGCCCTGAAATCTTTCCGAGAGAAACTTTGATTTGTATTATTTTTGGTGGCTTTATTTTTCCCTCCCAAAGGTTGCTGCCACTGTTGGTTTAACGGTGTTTATGTGATCTTATAATAAGTGTTATCACTTTGTATAATTATTATATGTGATTAATTCTGTTCACACTTGAAAGCTGTGGGTTTGTTTTTTTAATTTTTTTTTTTACTTTTAACCAGAGGGTATGTCTTTAAGCCTTTATGTTGTTCACTTATAATGATAGCTGACAAGAGCTATGTAAAGAGGGAGGAGGGTGGAAACTGGAACAAACTGTGGAATGAAGAAAGATCTCTGGAATTTTTTTAATATTTTTTTTTTTGATTGATATCTTCCATAACTAAAAATCAATCAATTTTCTTGAGGAGAATGGTGGATGCAACATATAGATCCCTGATAATTTGATATGTTGCATGGATTTCTAGAGCAAAAAGGTTATGAAAGAGTTTGGAAGAATGTGCATTTTTTAAATTTTTCCTTTTTTTTTTTTTTCAAATTTTCTCCTTTTGGAGAAATTCAACCTGTTTTAAACTGAAGCCTTAAAAAAGACATTCTCAACCTTTGCAAACATGATGTGGTGTAAACACAGTTCATTTTTGTGTTTGAAGGGGGTTTGGCCCTTAGTGTGGCAAGGGGTGGGGTAACACAACAGCTTATTTTTGGGCTTGAATAGGTTGGAGTTGGGTCTTCTCTCCTTTAAAAATCATGATTATATCATTTTTTTTTACTTTTTTTTTTTGCAAATCTTGTACATTTTTGTCACTAAGGGTGGGATTTCTGTGTTAGTGAAATATCAGAAACCCCGTTGGGATCAAAACTTCTCCAGAACCTCGATGGTTGTATGGACACATCACCTGGTTCCCAGCAGGAACCAACAAATTTAAGTGCTTATATTGGTTATAAACAATAATAAACTTTACACCACATTATCTCCTTGCTTTCTGAGAGCTACTTTCTACCTGGTTTGTAATTCTACACTTTCACATTCAGCCTTCAGGCAGAAGTGATTTGGGAGTTGAGAATTTTTTGGAATTCTGAAGCTGCTTATTCAAAACCTGATATTTGTATTATTTGATAGCATTGCAGAAAATTGTGTTTATTGTTCTCAGCATCTGTACCATAAATGATTTGACTCTTTCATTTAGGGTGATGAATAAGCATGAGCATCCCAAATTCAGACCAGCTTTCAGACAAGCTGAATTCAGAAAGAGAATAATATATTCTCACTTTAACTAGAAATTTAAAGAAATATCTGTAGGTGTTATAACATATATACTTCAGTACAGTGACATTGCTGTTTTATTTAAATACATTTTTATGCCTTTTTTAAAATATATATAACATCTTCATATATATAACATCTAGATATTAAACAATTTTAAATAATATTTGCAACTTTAAAGCTGATTAAAATTCCCTACATCTCTTCAGAGTTACTGTGCTCCAGGAGCCTGAAGTAGCACAAAATATATTAATGAAGATATCCCCAACATTAATGAAAAATCAATATCTCATATATAATTGTTTCATATGCAGGTAGAAAGAGCTGATCCTCACAACCAGTTTAAACCAATTAACCTGGAGCATTTGGTTTTCAAAAGGACTCTGGAAATTGAAGCAGAAGTCAAAAATATGATTAAATGAGAGAGAAATATATTTATATTTGTTTTAAATTGGTTATAATGTTAAATATTACTTAAAGAAGAAAATAGGTTTAAACAGGAGATTTAACAGAAGTGTGTGGGATATTTGGAGAAAATTTTTCTGGCAGTTTTTCATGTTATTTTAAAACATGTATCATTATCTGGTGCTGATTTTACAAGTTCCTTTACAGCTGTACATCTTTCACTGCACTTTCAGACCAAGATCTGTCCTCTCTGACCCAGACTGGGAAGTTTTTGGTTTGGGCAGAAGGAGTATGAAGTCACTAATATCTGTAGCATTTATGGTCTCCAGTCACAGATAATCATCAAACTTAAACTATAAAATTGTTTCAACTCAGATAATGTTTAACATTGATTTATCTAGATTAGAAAGTTTACCAGCTTCTTGGGTATAATGTAAAAAAAGTACAAGAAAGGAAAAATATTAAGAATCAACATAATTTCTGTTTCAGGAAATTATTAGTTTCAATTATTGCAGTGTATTTTCAGTGTTTTTCAGAATTTCCATGATTTCTGCAGAGATTCTACTTTACTTTTCTCACAGGATAACAAAAAGATCTGCTAAAATCTGAAGAGGTTGTTAAATGGGCATTTGTAATGTTTACTGTTATTGAGAGCTGATCCTCAAAAGTTAAGGAGTAGAGGTCATAGAATCCACAGAATCCCAGAATGGTTTGGGTGGGAAGGGATCTTAAAGCCCATCCCATCCCACTCCCCGCCATGGGCAGGGACACTTTCCATATCCCAGGTTTCTCCAAGCCCCGTCCAACCTGGCCTTGGACACTTCCAGGGATCCAAGGGCAGCCACAGCTTCTCTGGGAAACCTGGGCCAGGGCCTCCCCACCCTCCCAGCCAGGAATTCCTTCCCAATATCCCATCTATCCCTGCCCTCTGGTAGTGGGAAGCCATTCCCTGTGTCCTGTCCCTCCATCCCTTGTCCCCAGTCCCTCTCCAGCTCTCCTGGAGCCCCTTTAGGCCCTGGAAGGGGCTCTCAGCTCTCCCTGGAGCCTTCTCTTCTCCAGCTGAACCCCCCCCAGCTCTCCCAGCCTGGCTCTGGAGCACGGGGGCTCCAGCCCTGGGAGCATCTCCATGGCCTCCTCTGGACTCACTCCAACAGGTCAACACCTTTCTCACGTTGAGGAATGTTTAGTTCAATCTCCTTGACCTTGCAAAACTGCTGGGGAGTTCTTCTAATCAGACACATGTGATTCAGTTTTAGGTTTTAACTGCACCAATGTACAGATTGTCCAGTTTTCAAACCCTGGTGCCTGAGGAGTCAGTAAATCTTCAGTTTCTTGATACGTTGATAACCCTCTCTCGTTCTGTTTTCACCCTGGACAGAGGATATAAGTTTCAAATCACAGCCTATCTTATTAGTGGTTGACCATAAAAACTAACTCTTTGTAAGCAGTGACTTTCGTTATGCTGAGATCAAAAACACAAACACAGGTTGGGATGATGTGGGTGTTGATTTTCCCGTTGTCCATCAAGCAGAACCTAAATCCAACAAAAGCATTTCATGTGCTCTGTGAGCAACTTACTAATTCCAGATGATGCATCGATAACACAATCATGGCTGCCTTTTCTTAGAATTATGGTTATCTGTTTTGTCCTCAAAATATGCACATGGAGCAATTTCTTCTGTGAGAACTTGGGAAAATTATATTAATCATCATAACTGAGTACAGCTTCTTTCTCAGCATGAGCCATAAATATCTTTGAGCATTAAACCTCTTTACAATAACATTAATTTAATCTATAAGAGGACACTGTGCAATAAATTCCATTTACAAATCGGAGTGGGCAATGAAGAGAAAGCTCTAGCTTACTTTTTAAAAAAATTTTTTCTATGCTGAAGATCAGGAAAAAAATGCCCCAAAATAAGTTTCCCTCAGCCCTAAATGCACAGGACTAGGAAGGAAAACAGAGGTTCCTGATTGATTTGCCTCTGTGCTATTGCTTAGTTTGCTGCCAGTCAGGAGCTTATATAGCTTAAAAGATTGTTATTGATTGTTCAATTTGGTGTTCATATATTTAAATTTTATTCAGGTTAGAGTGATGTTGAAAATTGGGGTCCACATGCTAGATTGCCAGCACAGTGGTTGACAACACAAACGTTAAAATACAATAATCCTTGTTGTATAAAATGGCCATTGACAGTCTAATTTCCATTTTGTGGTTTATGGCCTCTACTGAATATCTGATAATGTAATTATGCTTCAGTAAAGAATGAATCCTCTCTGGTAAACTGAGCTGTGTATGCAATGCCAATGTGAATTAAATAAAGTGACATCAAAGCTCAGTCAGGGCTTATTTTAGGAGCACATTTTTA
Organism: Corapipo altera; assembly: GCF_003945725.1. Classification (NCBI taxonomy): domain Eukaryota; kingdom Metazoa; phylum Chordata; class Aves; order Passeriformes; family Pipridae; genus Corapipo; species Corapipo altera. The sequence continues at coordinate 2,737,435 of NW_020884919.1, forward strand.
AACATTTACTATGGTTTGTTCTACAGTAATGCCAGGGAGCAGATTTATGGCTGTTAGCATATTCATGTCGAAGAAATGTGTTACTTCGTTCTTTATTTTAGCCCAGGAGAGCAAACAAAACATCTCCCATAAAAGTGAGTGCTGCTCTGTGGCTTAGGTATGAAACTTTTCTGAGGATGCCACCACCAACCTCCCAGAGCAGCACAGGCAGGAAAGTGGCAGCTGTGCAGTGAGGAAATTAAAATGCAAAGGTAACCACCCCCAAATTATTTGCACTCCCCACAAACGAGGCAACATTTGCTTCTTGGCAATAGGTACATGATCAGCTTTTCTGCTTGGATCTTTTGCTGCTGGGTTTATAAGTGTATAGGAATATACAATGTGATCCTACCCTTAAAGAATTTCCTCCTTTTAAATTCCAGTTGTCAAGTTCTGTTATGCTGTTTATAATGCAGTGAATTATGGTCTGTCCCATCCCATTCCCTGCTAGCATAATGCAACTTAACATCAGGCCACATAACAGAATATGACAGTTAAAATTTCGAAGTACCCTCATTGTATTTGTGAATTGAATACTCAAGTGCGTGATTTAAAGATGGACTGGCATCTTGACTCCAGAAACAAGTAATGTTACTTGAATGCATTTTTTTTTCCCCCTAATATGTTTACATTGCCATTTTGACCTTCTTCCCAACAGGAAAAAAAAAATAACCCTAAGCAACTGGCATGTATTGACATGGAGGTATTGAAAAGTTAGAGTGATGCTGCAGACGTGTTTAGAGGAACTTCTGAAATCATGAATTTGATGGGATAGACTGATTCACAATGTCACTTTATCATGGAAGCAGCAGGGAGAGAGCCAAGCCTCACATGTGGATTTTAAATGTCCCAAAGCATTAGGATTAAAATGTGGGGCCTGGTTCCACCCGCGATAAAGGGAGGTGTCAAATCACATCATGGTTTGTCTTTCATTTCCAGTCTCACGAAGATCAGCTCTGCAGAACTTGTATTAGCAGCAGTTTGGCAGATCCTTTAGGACCTGTCAATGATTCAGGAGCCAAAGGTCAGTCTCTTCATCTCACCTACCCTTTTGTGATGGTCAAAAGTGTAGAGCAATAGGGAAACCTCTTGGCTTTGCCTCATGCTTGTACAGATATAAATAATTTCCTGTTGCACCCCAATTCCCTCTCTGCTTTTCATCTCAATCTGCTTTGCTTTCAGTGAGTCCATATCCAGAAGCCCACCTGCTCCACGCTCCAGTCAGAGCAGCCCCAGGAGGCTCAGGAAGAGAGGAGCAGCTTCCCCAACTCCTTGGCAAAAAACAGATACACGAAATAGGATCAGATACAGGTACAAATGTGTTAAATGCAGCATAATCCTACATGACCATCCCTGGGCTGGCTCTTTCCTCTCTAAGGTGCAACATGAATTTGACTCCTGGCCTAAATAATCTCAGGGATATGTCTCTGAAGGAGAAGGTGAAGGCAGCACACGAGGTTGGTTGTGAAAAAATTCCTGTTGTAAACTATCTGTGTCCATATGGAGATTGTTATTTATATTATTTATATTATTTACTTTTTATTTATGTTAATACCTTGCTGTAGGACTTACATTTGGGTTATCAACTTCTGGTTTAAGAATCATCATAGAATCATGAAATTCTAGAATGTTTTGTGTTGTGAGGAAACTTAAATCTCATCACTTTCCAAACCCCTGCCATGGGCAGGGACACCTTCCACTAGCCCAGGTTGCTCCAAGACCCATCCAACCTGGCCTTGGAAACTTCCAGGGATCCAGGGGCAACCACAGCTTCTCTGGGCAACCTGTGTCAGGGCCTCCCCACCCTCACAGGGAAGGAGTTTTTCCTGATCTCTAATCTAACCCTGCCCTCCTTCAGATGAGAAGAGAGTAGGTTTAAAAAGCTGAATGCAGATAGATTGCAGACAGTGTGGGCAGCCAATGAGACAGTATTAGTCAGCATGTTAGTGGTTTAATCACTGTTATAAGCATTACAAATATTAGTTATTATTATTTATTACTTATGCAACACCCACACACTGTGCAAGACATTTAACAAACCACATAAAAGGCAGGGCTGCACCACAGAGTGATTGCTGGCTGGATTTTAGGTGTGATGGATTGCTATTAGCTCCTTGTTTGTGTTCCTTTGTGTTGAAAAAATTCCTGAAGGTCCCAACCAAGGAGACCTCAGCTATGCTTGGCACTGTTCAAACACACCATTAAAGAAAACGGTCTCTAGATAGAGAAAAATCACAGATTTATTTATGTGGTGATGTCAGGATCTGCCCACAGAGCATCTTGCAAGAGTTTCTGTCCCGGTGAAAGCAATAATAGAGATGAAACTATGTCAGGTTAAAAGTGTTTGTGAAGCCTTTAGGTGTTCTCACCCAGGTACTGGTTTTTTGGCTCACAAATGAAGTTTCTGCTCTAAGTGCTTTGAAGTCCTGGCTCTGTGTGTGAGGATTTTGGGATGTCACCTTTGCATGGTGTGCATGTGCCATCAGCAGCCTCTAAAATTTCAATTTAGATATAAATCTGAGGTAAAATATAGATATAAAATACAGATATAGATATAATATAGATATAAATCTGTAGTAAAACTTCTTTCATGAGGCCAGACACTCACATAAGATGTAGCTGGAGGTCTCAATGTCTTCACACTGGCTTTTTTGTGTGCAATCCTAAACCCATTTGAAGTGTTGGCAGCTTCTGGCAGCCCAAATCACACCTGCTGATGAGTCTGGCCTTTTCTATGTGCAGCCCTTTATGGATGTAGATACCCAGCACAGAATTAACAACTGTCACACCTCACTGGTTTGTTTCTTTGCTCTTGTTCTGGCCATTGGCTCTCTGGAATAATTTCTCCAAGGCATTGATGCTGCTTGTCCTATTTCTTCACACTGTGTGCTCTTCATGCCTGGTTAAAATCTCTTCCCACGCAGGGTTATCCATTAGAAGCTTGTACCTTCTTCTGAATGTTGGGCTTTTCCTTGACATGAGTTGTTTGCCACAGCATGTGTGTTCCTGTGTGTTGTTTGATGTCAGTCTCTCACTCCCAGTACTGCAACATTTTCGCCTCACGCCATCCTTGTTATTCTTCATGTTCCCAAATCTATTGACAACACCCTCCATGTTTCACCCTGGTCTTGTTTCTTTTTTTTTTTTTTCCCTTTTCAGGAATTAATTAGGAATATTTGTCTCTGGACACAACCATAATTTCATCAGTATCCAAGATTTACTCAGAACCTCAGGACTGGGGAGGAGGATTGACCCTTAGTCTTGGATCTCTCACTGCCCTACTGTGATTTCACATTACTTTGTCCCTTCTTGTTTTTTGAAGTATCAGTCTTCCCTTTCCATGACACTGCTTGAATATCTTTTCAGAGTTGGGTTGTTCTGTCTAAATATTAAAAACATCTACAAGCTGAGAATCAGCTTTTGTCACAAAATATACATATATGTATATAGAAAGAGATACATTTGTTTTTTGCTGGCACCCCTTCCTTGGAAAGAGATTGAAACACTCCTAAAATCTTTTCCAGCTGTCCTCCAGATATCCAGCATCTAAACTTTAGGGCTTTTAACTACTCTGCTCTCCCCTCTTTAATGTTTTTGTGCCCTTTGAGGGTAAATAATCACCTAGAGCTGCATCCCTGAGCTCTGCTGTGGTTTGGGGGGCTCTGCCTTGGCATGATGAGCTGATTTAAGCCAGGCTTGCTCAGGGTTGGTTTCCCACACACCATTTGATCTCCTTTGAAGAAAATGAGCACAGCAAAAGTGTCAGATGGGAAGGGATGGGGCAGTGATAACTAGAGGAATATGTGGTTACAGGGAACACGTAGATCTCATTTTGTTCTAAGGGTCTTTAAAATTATATCTCAGTTTTGTATTTGCTTTTTTACATTTTTGATCTATTTATTTTTTCATAATTTGAAATTCTCCTGGACAGGGATCTCCAATATCTTAATATTTAAAGAATGAATGAGTTTGAAAAAGTCTGCCCTGCTGGCTGCTGGGAGAAGTAGTGGAGTTACCATCCCTGGAAGTGTTCAAAAAATCAAGCAGAGGTGGCACTTTGCAGCCTGTTTCAGTGGCCATGGTTGGACTTGATGATCTTGAAGGTCTTTTCCAACCTCAATAATTCTATGATTCTACAAGAAACTACATTTTTTTCCTTCATAATTTTTCCTTTTCCTTTCTTTTCCTCCCTGTCAGGGGCCTTGTCTTCTTTAGTGACACTGCAAAGACCTTACAGGTGAGGCTCTTCCTGCTGCTGTCCTAAAGAATCAGAAGAATATTTTTAAAATTGCATTTGAATGGCATTTAAGTCCTTAATCAAAGCTGTGTTATTGGGAGATGAGGACCACTGGATTTGGGCTTTTCAGGAGGTGTAACCTGTGCCAGGTTTGTCAGCACAGGTAACTTGTACTCACATCTCTTCCCAGATATGAGCACCCAAAAAGGCTCTTAGAGAAATAGAAGCATCAGTTTAAATTCCTGTTTTAACTGTTTGTCATATAAATTCAGTTTTTAGATAATCCCTTAGTGCAATAATTCCTTATTATGCATATGGAAAAGCATCTATTAAAGGCATTTTTAACTTTCTGGGTAGAGTTTCTTTATCTGTATTTTACAGTACAGCGAAAAGTAATTAATTCATTCCTAGACATATAACATATGGATAATTTTTATGGATTTATGGCACATTTTAGGGGATGTGAAAATGCTGCAATTATTTTAAAAGTAATGCAATACAAATTCAGGGTTAGTTCATAGATTTATGGTTGGATTATATTTTCCACAGCCAACTGCCAAACATGGAGTAGATAAAATCTATGGTTTTTTTTATCCACTTTACCTCTTTTATCCCATCTCTGGTTTATATTTTCACATATCTACAAATAAATATTCTGAATTTGTCTTATTTATAAATTGGAAATTTGGTGAAATGTATTAACCCTCAGAAAACAGTTCACAGTGTTTAATTAGTAAAGAAAAACATACTGCACACAGAAATTACAGTGATAATCTATCTTTCAAAACACTATTAATTACAGTTGATATTTAACCATACATTTCTCAAAAAAACTCCTGAAACAGAGGTGGATCCAACTCTACTATTGGCTTGAACCTCTGAGTAAACTCAGATCTGAATAGAGGTGCCAGTTTGTGGAGGCAGAGTAGTATTTATTCTGTGGATAATATTTAATCTGTGGTTTAATTTTATTTTTCAGGGCTAGGAACTACCTCTGACACAGGGCTTTTTCTACCCATGTCATATCTGTGAGCCTTCCTTGAGTAACAGGGTGCATTTTATGAACAGTTGACACCCAGAAAGTTATTTTTTGTCATAAATTTGTAGAATCACGGAATGGTTTGGGTTGGAAGGGACCTTAAAGCCCATCTCGTTCCATCCCCTGCCATGGGGCAGGGACACCTTTCACTAGACCAGGTTGCTCCAGCCTGGCCTTGAACACTTCCAGGGATGGGTTGGCAACAACTTCTCTGGGTAGTCTATGGTTTTTCTGCTTAAATTACTAAAATATGGACTCAAACTCTTGTGTAAATTTAAGGAATTGACTCGACCACGTAATTCTTGAAGAATCGCCCCATCATCGCTCATTAACAGCCCGGTACAAATCTAAGCTTTCAAGATTTATTTTCTCTTACTTTGAAGGCAAGTAACTTTACTGACATATTAATGCTCTAACTGTGAATAGAATATCTCATTCTGTGTGAAGGATAGTTCCCCTGATCCATTAAATAAATACTCCATGTAGGGAAAAGAAGGGTGTTAGACCGATATGCAACAACCATCATGGCTGGGTACAGATTTATGGTGGAAGGGAGTAAAAGGAAGTGATATGACTTGGAAAGGAGGAATAAAACGACACTTATGGGCACTAAATCCTCCAGTATTGAAAAATATCAGCAATTTGTGTTTAGAACACACGCTATTTACTAGAAATGCACTTGCATTGATAAATCAACTGTTTCTGGGGTTGACACCGAAATGTAGAGTTTCTGCCAAGTCACAAGCTGAGAATTCGGTTGTGTTCCGGTTGGATTTGAGAGCTGTGAGCTTTGCCATGTTACTTGGTGTTTTGCCCCTGCCCCTACTGCCTTGGTTAGTGGGGATTTCTCACCAGCTCGGTGGCCCTGTGTTCAAAGTGATGATTTTACGCTCCATCCTTCAAACCAACGCGGTCACTTGAGTGGAGCCTGATGATCTTGGAGGAACTTGTTCATCAGAGTCTGCAAAGCATCTTGGGTGAGCAGCTCCACACAGCCCTAATTTAACAGACTCTGAGGCTTATGTGCTGATGATTTCTGCTGGTAAAGTGTTATAATTGGATTATTGAAGTATTAGGTAAATTCAGTCGGATTTGCTGTTTGAAGTGGAAATACAAAAAAAGCTGGGATGCTATTACTGCTTTGTCATACCTATTAACAACATATTTCAGTGTTGCAGCAACAACAGATTTGCTTTCAACTATTTAGACTTTCCAGTGTGGAAATTTATATCATTTAGGCGGGGAAGATGGCAAATGTCTGTGATCTCCACTGCCCCTGTTGGGTCACTTTTTAAAGAGCACAGCCTTTATTACCTGGAAATTCCTCTGAAAACATGTTTGACATGTTTCTTCTTAGAGTAGAAACATGTTATAGCTAATCTTGGAGCAACAAAATGATACAATCCAGTATATTTTACAAAATACAGAGTGTCTGAATGTCCTTATGATTACAATCCTTTGTTGCCCAGGTAAAAGAATAAACCAAAAACTTTCACTGTTATAAACTAACTCAACATATATAATGAATAAAACCAAGCTTGTTTGTCTTTACCATTCCTTATTCTTCATTCTATATCATCCTTTATTAAAACTCCTATTTCAAAATAAGCAACCTGTGACATGAAAGGATATTTGGTCAAATCCAGCCAACAAGTGACAAAATGTGTTTTGAAGAATATATTTAGTATTTTGCAGGTAAAGTTTTCAAGTGACCTACATGTACTGGGACTTGAGTTTTTTCAGGACATTGAAGGAAAATTTGTAATATCCCTTCATGAAGGGATATTTGGCCAAATCCACCCAGCAAGTGCCAATCATGTCTACTCTGTCTTTTGAATACTAAATATATTTATTTAGTATTTTGAAGGTCACATTTTCAAGTGACCAACATTTACTGGGACTTGAGGTTTTTCAGGTGGTTTTGAGAAATTTACCTTGGAGCATGACTTTAATAATGTTAAGCCTTAGTCTGTTTTTAAATACAAAGCTGGGTTTATCCAATCTGGGATGAATGATTGAAGCACAGTGGCATCACCTCCATTTTTCACTGCTAAAATCCATATTAAATTACTATTAAATATTATTATTATTATTAAATATATCTGTTTCTCCTTTTTATATTAATATCAAGTACCATCATTCACAAAATTATACACTTTAAACAGCTTGAAAGCAAATCTTGATGTTGCCCAAGCAGATCATGAGAGAGCTGTGGATCAGAGATGTATTGAAGCAGCAATCAGAAATATTCCAAAAAACCTATGGTCGATTTAAATTCAGATACAAACTGCTCAGGATGTATAAAACACAACATGGGGCAAAACATCCCATGAGTTCAAACATGTGCAAAATCCTGATGATGATTTATTATATCAAGGGCTGCAACCTCTGTTTCCCAGGTGAACAAGTGAACCCAACCTGGTTGTTGAACAAGCTCCCTCATCTAATAAATGTGCTTTATTTGATGTGGAAAGCTCAGGAAGGTTTTAGGGGACCTGTCTCAGCAGCCAGATTCTTTCATGGAGGCACCAGGGGCAGGAGGTTTGAGTTCAGGAGCTCCTTTTCAGGAGCTGCCCTAAATTTTAAGACCCTGTAGATAAAGGGCCACGGAATGATGTTTTTCCTGAGGTGTGATCCCCTAAATCTGCTACACAACTGCTTTTTGGACCAGAGCATGTTGTTACCTGCTGTGAAACTCTCACCAAGACTGTGTTTTGTTAGGTTAAGTTTGTTGTTTGCATGTTGCGGCACCAGTGAAGACATGACAAGCACATGGAGACAAAAGAATGGGTTTCATTTTCTGCAGTGGTTTAGAAAAGTGATTAAAAATGTGTATTTATTCTAATCAGGAGTCATTCATGTTGCAAGGTGGTTTCTTCTCAGCTCTGTGCCTCTTCTGTTTGCATTAAGTTTCTGGAGGTGAAGAGCCTGATTGGGGTGGAAATCAATATATAAAAAAATTTAACACATTTTCAACTGTTGAATTTTATACAATCACAGAATCACAGCAGGGTTTGCTTGGGAAAGACCTTAAAGCTCATCTTGTTTCATGGGCAGGGACACCTTCCACCAGCCCAGGTTGCTCCAAGCCCTGTCCAACCTGACCTTGGACACTTCCAGGGATTCAGGGGCAGCCACAGCTTCTCTGGGCAACCTGGGCCAGGGCCTCACCACCCTCGTAGTATCAGGATTTCTCCCTGACATCCCATCTAACCCTGCCCTCTGTCAGTTTGAATTTATTTCCACTGATTCTGTCCCTCCAAACCCTTGTCCAAAGTCCCTCTCCAGCTTTCTTGTAGACATTCAGGTACTGAAAGGACCTGTAGGTCCTTTGTGTAGATCACACTTTTATTTATCAAATATTGACAAAGTAATGACAGTACTTTTGAATGTGAACTCTGATCCTTACATTTTTCTTAATTTGGGGTAATTTTCATGGCCAATCCAACACTCAAAAGGTATTTCCCAAAGCAGAAGCAGCTCTGGATCACCTTCAGTGCCCTTGGCACTCTTTACCTTACAAACATCCTGAAATGTTGAGTATATGGGAAATTCACAGCTTTCCCCTCTTAATTCCTGCTTTCTGAATACTTTGGGGGAGAATGACATCACTTTATATGTATATACCTATAAACACACTGCATAGATTTATATTTTATATATTTAAAACAGGGAATTTCTTTCTTTCTCTGACTTTCTTGTCTGGCACTGGTGGATGAACCAAGGCTTCTTTGAGGTCAGTAGCAAAAAGGAGGGAAGTCTCTGAAAATAAAAAAAAATTTCCAGGTTAAGGGTCTATTCCTTTCTATCACTTGTTAGTCATAACCTGTTTTGTTTCTGTTTCACTTTTTGTCACTTTAGTGTAAATACCTTCTCAAATATTGAAAACTAGAAGCCTAAGGTGGAAAAACTGCCACACGTATCAGGAGAGTCATGGAGAGCACCCATAAGGAATGAAATTTCCTTTGTAAAGGAAAAAGGCCTTTTACTGCACCTTGTGGGGAGGACTCCTGATTTTTGCAAGAATTTCATTAACTTGGAAAGAGCTTTTCAGTCTAACGAAGGCTGTTTTATTTATTTATTTATTTATGTAATATTTTATTTATTGTTAAATGCATCATCAGTAAACTTCCTTTGAAAAAAAAATTCCTTCTGCCAATTTCTTGTTTCTAATAATTTCTCACTGCAATTATAATTTCAAAAGTCGCACACAAAGCCCACATTACACACTAATGGTCTGCATAAGTTCTTTACCAAGTTCTTTTTTATTATTAATAATATTATTATTATTATTCTTTTTTTTCAAATTAAGCATGTCCTAAAAAAAGCCTCATTCTTTTTAATTCAAACCCTTAAAAAGTTCCCTAGCAAAGAGTGTTTGGAAAGAACTTTCAGAGCTATATTTTGACCTGTGGTTGGCTTTCACAACTAAATTACAACATCAGCACTGGCTTAGGATGGAAGTGTTGGCAGAGTTTGAACTCCAACAAGGTTAGTGGGCATCACTCTGATGCCATAAATCTGGTGTGGGTGCACAAAATCAAATTTATACTAAAGTTATTCTACAAAGAATCTTAAAGGTACTTAAGGTTGACTGTAATTGTTGCATTATTAAAGACCCAAAGTATTCTCAGAAATAATTAAGTGGAGAAACAAAAGAAAGTCAAATTATGTGAGCAAATTTCTGTACACCTGCCCCCTACATTTGAATAAAACTGACACCAGATTTCAGAGCTTGAAAAGGAGGAATTAGAAAGTATCCAGATATCACTCAAATTGACTATTAAAAGATTAGAGGCTTTTAAAAAAATTGATAGGACATGGGAATCAGACAAAATACATCCAAGAGAGCCAAAGGAAGTAAGGAGGGAAATTGGAGACTTTATTAGAAATTTCAGATCCTTGAAGGCTGGCGAAATCTAATAAAGGAATTATTTAAAAGTGGTCCAGGGACGCATGGGGAAAGAACATATCGCTGGGATAAACTGTGAAGAGTGTCCTAGCTAATATTTTAAGGAATCAAATGAAAGGTAGGCTGGGACATGCACTCCATGATTAGAGAAAGCAAATTTAATTTGAGGAGGGGCAAGTCCTTGTGTGTGGGAGATATACTGGAATATACTTTATCCTTTATCATTATTATTCCTGCCAGGATAGATGAGGCAATGCAAGAGACATCCTATACTTACATTTTCAGGCATCCTTTGACAGGGTTTCCTAAAAGAGGTTAATGCTGAGATGTGCAGCCACAGAATAAGTGGAAAGTTGAGTTTAATGGATTTAAAATTGACTTAAAAAAACACAAACCAAAGTGTTGCACCCCAGCAATCAGTGGAGCCTGGACCAGCCAGGAAGGTTAGTGGTGGGATACAGCAGAAATTATCCTGGGTCCACGGAGGTTTATGTGAAGAAATTACAGGGTGCTGCATAATATTGAAAGCAAGTTTTCAAATTTTGTTGATGACATTAAATTGCAGGGAAATACAACTGATGAGAAACAATGACACAAAGCTGCTTTATAAAATCATCTCCTTTTACTATCAGGGTTTGAAATGACATGACAGAGTCCCCTGTGCAAGCGAAAATTGACAGTTTTTTTGGTGCAAATATTGCTCCAAGGAAGAGGGAGCAGACCTTGAGCTTTGTACTGAATGTTTTCAGGATATCAGATAACTCTATGATTGAAATCCCAGAAAATTTTAGCTAGGAATAAAACTTTCTAGTCCAACAGAAATAAAATATGTAGCAGGTTTAATGATTATCAGGTGAACTTGTGAAATTTAGCTGAAAGGAGAAAGGGAGACAGTCTGTGGAATTACTGCAGTTTATTCATTTATGAGCTCATTAATCTGTGATAGAGCTGGGAAAATAATGAATTTGTTCTGTTTCAGGTGAGGGTGCAAAAATAGCAGAAACCTGAGAAAGGTCAAATTAAATAAGAATCAATAGGGAATTTTTGGCACAAAAGGAAAAAAAAAGGATTAATAAAAATCGCTAAGAATTTTTAAGTTATTAAAACCTGAATTCAGCTGATATAGTTGATCAAGGTGAAATGTATAGATTAGTTTTGAATTATTTAACATTTTCACTTTCTCTGAACCCATTTCTTTTCAAATTTCACTTCAAAAATCAGACCACAGCAGTTCCACTTTGAAAGCATCAAAACAAAGCACGTCATTTCTGAGGCACATTTCGTTTCAAACAAATATTGGGGGGAAAAAAAAAATCTCCTTCTTGTGGTCCTTTTTATCAGATGAGATCTGAATTCGTGATTAGATTACTTCCCAGAATTTGTATTTCTTTTGTGTGAAACGTATCTGTAATTAGAGAAAAACTTCACCCCCTCAGCTCAGGGAGAGGGAGGCACAACAAAACAACCATCATTTGGCTGATAGGCAAATAAAAAGGACCCTGTTTGAAAGCAAGTTTGAATTCTGAGTGATTTTACAGCCTGTGATATGAGATAAATTACACCCTTTCCTTTGCTTAATACACCAATTGAAGCCTTTCAGAGCCACCGGGTGCCCTCACTCGGGGTGGATCCATCACGCATTAGTTCAGTCTGGTTTTGTGTCATCCCCCCACTATTTGTATTCAAAAACCACACGAAAATTTTAGGCTATCTTCACTTTCACTCCTACCTATGTGTGAGAGGGGCTGTAATGAAAGAGGAGTTGAAACCAAAAGGAAAAGATCTATTTTATCAAAATCTGAGAGCAATATTAACTCTATTTATCGATAACTCAGAGGTAGGAGAATTAAAAAGGCATAGTAGCATTTTTCTCTGTTTTCAAGAGGGTTTTTTCTTTTTTTTTTTTTTGATTCACGGGCTTATCCTGCCAAATGTTCCTCTGAAAAACGATAACAAAAGTTCCATTCCTGGAACGAATTGTTTCTACAAACCATGATCCCAGAAATACAAACATGGATAAATGGTCCCATTTTAACTTTGAATGCGGGATAACTTACTGAAAACAACCTGACAGTCTGCCAGCTCGCCTTCAACAATGGCACAGGACCAAAACTAAGATTTACAGAGAGAAGCATCACATTTTAGAAAATAATTTCTCCACTGGAAAGGTAAGAGCGGGCAGAAACTCCCCACCAAATAACAGCAAAAAGAGGAGGTAGGAGAAGAAGTGAGCACAATATGTCCTGCAACATCTTTTGCAGGATGGAACTGTCTGTCCAAGAGCTCCTGGAGAGGGGAGAATATGGGAATGGCACTGGTGGCAAGAGCCAAAGGTTGGGGTTGTGTCCCCCACAGGATGGCCATGAGGAATTATTAGAAAGCATCATTAAAACAGATATTTAGAATAGTAGACTCATAGAATATCCTCAGTTGGAAGGGATCCACAAGGATCATCAAAGTCCAGCTTCATGTAGCTGTGATGAAGGCTTTAAGTCAACACCCAACCAGCTTGTACTTGTGAGTCTGGGACTAAGAGTTCTCTGCATGTAAACTTTTCCCAAATGTTTACATCGTGACTTGGGAGTGTGCAAGGAGATTGTCCTGGGTCAAGGGGTTCTGAAAAGAGGCAGATCTCAATCTGTCTCCAGCTGCAAAGGCCAGCACCAGCAGTGGAGCCTGGCACTCTCTGTTTTATTGCTCTCCTGCAATAAAAATTCTCTTTCTGCTTTTGGAGAAACTGAATTTTTCTGAAATATTTGCTCATGGTCTTTCCGAGTCCCTTCCTCTGTCCTCAAATTCCAGCTTCATCTGAGACACTGTTCTGTTAAATTTGGGGATCAACACATTTTTAGGAGCTCTTTTGTCACTGACAAAACTGTATGTTTTTATGGGGAAAAAAAAAGTTTGAAGAACTTTCTGGCTTGATTGAATCATAGTGAGAAATAGATAAAGCTGCAGTTCATACACTGTAAGGGTAGTTTACCCTCTTGTTATTCAGAATGTAAAAGGAAAAAAAAAAGAAGGTATCCATAATCTATTTGTACTTCTCATAAACTCTCTTCAGGAATACAACCCCATCATGCCAGAGTTCAAGTACACAAATAATAATATTAGTCAGAATATTCACTCCCAAAGCAATTTTAACACCATTCAAAATATAATCCTTCTATGCAATATACCTCATTTAACAACCATTAGTGCCTTTTCCATCTCAGATCTCATGTACCCAGTAATGATTTATTTTTACCCATTGTTTGAACTGATTTCATTCCACCAATGGGCCTGTACTAATCATGGGGAGTGCAATATACACAGAGTGTGTTTCCCAGAGATTTTTTAAAATTAGTTGGGCAATTTACAACAGAAAGAACTGAAATTATAAATGTTCTCTTCACTTGCTAGAAAATAAAGTAGAGGAAAATAAAAAATCCAACCAACCCCTTGACCAATTTCGTGTTTGAGAAAGAGAGTTCATTTCTTATATCTGAACTAAAGTAGTCCCTTAATTATACCCTGGTAGGTTGATTACAGGCAACATTACACAAAATCTATACATCTTGTTTGGCAATGGATCAAACCAAGGCACATTGTCAACTCAGTGTTAACTGTTTTCCTTTCCTGGGAGTCTGATCTTTCCAGGCACCCTCAGCTCCTGCTGGGCCAAATCATAAGATCCATGTTCTGCCTGGAGCAAGGGAAACTCCCACCTGCTCCAGTGTGTTTTAGACACCAGATTGGGAATTGTTGGGTTGGAACCACCTTGTGGGGTGTGTGTCCCTGGAGGAAGAAGGGTTGGGTCAAACCTTACAGAGGTGGAGTGGAATCGTATCCCTCATGGCAGCCCCTGGAGCCCACGTGGGGAAGTCACGGAGCAGCTGCCGGTCACAAACAGCCAGGGAAAACTTCACTATCTCACAGCTCCTGGAGGCCCTAACCCAGCTCAGATTGGCAGGGACAGTGAGAACAGAGCCCCTCACCCTGTCCTGGAGCCTCAGAGCAGCCAGTGGGTCATCAACCCTGCCTGGGAGGGGTGACCATAAGGACCAGAGCAGATCAAACCAAAGGTGTGCGCTCTGCACGTGGTCGTGGCCCTGCCATGTGGTCCTCCACAAGGTTCCAGTGGTAGCTACATAATCTGTGTCTCCCTCTTTTTCCTTCTTCTCTCTTCTTGCTCCCTCTTCTCCTCTTTCTTCACTCCTTTCTTGATGCTTTGGGTAGCTTAAAGCTGGAGGACTTGGATTTTGGCTCAAGTGCTGTGGAATAGCCCGTGCTGGGGTGGTATTGTGGTGGAACATTTTATCTGCATTGTGTGGTGCCCTTTTGAATTTTTGCCAAATTCCCCTATTTTTTCCCCTAAATAATCAAAAAAAGTAACAAGTCTGTGGCTTATTCTCAAGGTATTAAAGAACTCTGTATGTGTATTTTAAAGTAAAACTCCTGGTTGAGCCCATGAGTTTGTGGCTCCAGGGCCGGAGTGATACAGCGTGGGATTTGCTTGGTAATAAATTCCATTAAACAGCAATATGTAAACAGACAGAGAGTCAAAATCTTGCAAATGAGATATTCATTATGAAATATTCCCACAGCTTGGCTGAGTGGGCCCTGCAGCAGAGCGATGACGTTCTCGGCCCTCTATAAATAGGGAAAGTGGTGCAGACTACGTGCAACTTCCTCACGGAGCACCCAACAGATGATACCACTCCCAAGGCCTGTTTCCCCACCATAATTTCTCATCTAAGCTCCTAATTACACGCCACTTCACATTCTGGGATATATAAATACATTTTTTTTTCAGATGTACACTGTGCTAATGGTATGCACGGGAGAGGGGGGATGTTCTTTGGCATCAGTGCTCCATAGAAAAAGTGAAAATCATCTCTGCAAACTCTGTTATAGAGAAGTGAGAGCCCCAAAACTACTGAGAAAAGTGGAGATACTTTGCCATAACCACGTACTTGTCTCAGCAAAACCAGTTCTCAATGTTTTTCTAGGTCCTATGGGGCTGCTGGGTACATTTGCATCAACCTTGGTGTGGGGCAGTGGGAGCAGAGTGAAACCATGATGCTGAAGCCTATAAATGTTCCAGAAATTGGGTTTTTTTTTACACAGAATAAGTCCAGTTTGTTTATTTGGAGATTGACATTATTCATGGAAATCAGGGAGCAATCAGCAGGGACCACTGGGGATCTGAACTAACTCAGATCTAGTTTCTACAGGGAAGTCTGAGAGGGATCTTCATCAGGAATTGCAGGGACATGACAAGGGGGAATGGCTTCAACCTGAAAGACAGGAGGTTTTGATGGAATATTAGGGAAAAAGTTCTTCCCTGTGAGGATGGTGAGGCCCTGGCACAGGTTGCCCAGAGAACCTGTGGCTTCTCCATCCCTGGAAGTGTCCAAGGCCAGGTTGGACAGGACTTGGAGCAACCCAGGATAGTGGAAGGCGTCCCTGCCTATAGCAGGGGAGTCGAATAGAGATGAACTTTAAGGTGTCTTCCAACCCAAGTCCTTCTATAATTCTGTGTAGATGTTCCTATTATGTCCCAGGGATACACATATTCCTGGTCAATGCAATGAAGAAATATCTATGTAAATATTTTTATTTTGAATGATTGATTCATGAATCCTCCTAGAGGAATTTCAGGTGTGTTAGCTATGGTTTATTAATACTTTTCACATCATATTACTATAATATTAATGGTTAAACCGTGCTTAGAACACTGAATGCTTTTCATACCATCAAAAAGGTCTTGTTTTCATCATTACATCCCCAAACTTTTTACAGGTACTGGGTACCATCTGTATGAGGAGCTGGGATCCTTTCCCTTCTGAGCTTGAGAGGTACCACCATATGGTGCAGAGGATGCTCAACTTTGCAACACCAAAGGCTTTTTTGGCAACTTTCCAGGAGCTTGAGGGCCACACTTCATTTGCATATACATTTACATACAATTTTTATCTCAGATAAATGCACCCAGTAAGGGCGGTTGGGTGAAGTTGTGTGGCTTTCTCTTTGATAGATGGACGGGCATTATTTGTTGTTTGAGTTCCTCAGCAATAAAATCGCTGTGGTTTGAATCCACCCCGCAATTATTATTATTTATTGGCACCATCGCTGTGCTCAGGGGAAGGAAGCACAACCCCCAGCCTGAAGAGCTCCTACAATTAGCCAAAGAAAGTTCCTTGATGTACTTTCTACCAGGTGATTGGAAAACCTGGAAATTTGGAAATTTCAGTTTCAAAATTTTGTGATTGATTTTTTTTTTTTTATTCAGAAAACACATTTCCTGCAACAAGCTGCTTTTCATCAGCTTAGTTGCCCACTCTACCTGTGGATTGGCCACCTCTGACCTCAGCCTAGAGTGGTTACCTCTGAGGCCAAGAGGGTTTTTTGTTGGCCCAGCTGTCATGACTTAGTCACCATTTTAATCATGTTTTACTATTTAACTAGTCCTTCCCTTGAGCTCCACAAAAGGCTTATGGGTAGATTGGGGTACCTTCCTTTTCAACCTGAGCTGCTGAAAATCACCCAGGAAGGGTGCTGATGTCTCCAGTTTTCCTGTGTTGTGAGAGTCATGATTGTCACAGGTATGTTCAAGATAACTCGAGTCTCCCTGAATACATCCAGTCCCTCTGTAAAGCCCAAGTTTCCAGTAACTCCCCTCTAGGGCAAAAGTTCTTATTAATAATGTGACATTAAAAATAAAATCACCTTAAGGGTGAGAACAAATATTTCTAAGTAGGATAAAATCAATGTAAGGAACTGCTGAGGGGGAGGTTGGGTCCTTCAACTCACCTTTGCTGAAGATGCAAGTCTCCGCTCGTGGGCCTCCATCTCTCAAATTCAGGAGGAGTTTATTGGTGTTAGATTTGACTACAGAAATTCATCAGCAAAATTACTGTATTGATCCTGGTTTAAATCTGGATGTATAGTCTTGTTCGAAGCTATTTTTTCAGGTCTAAGATAATGCTAAAGGACTTGATCTTGTTTGTGCTTGGATGAGTATTTTGTAAGTAGCAAACTGCAAGCAGCTTCTTGGGTAGGCAACTGGCCCTGAGGTTTTGCTTTGCAAGGGCCTCGTTATTTGAATGGATTTATTGTTTACTGAACAGAAATTGAAAAAAAAAAACTTATGGGTGAGTTTCTCATATTTTGTTAATCCCTCTGGGAAGATGGTGACATACTTGAATGTGAAATTAAAATTGTAGGAATGTTAGACATGGCTAAATAAAATTTGAGGGGTGTAGAAATACTTGATGTGAGTTATCAGCGGTTCTAGGACTCACTAATCCCCAAACAGGTGGCAAGATGGTATTTTGTTAAGATATGGATAAAATAACTGAGATTTTGGTAGGAATTTTGGGAGTAATTTGGAGGCTGGACCCATGCTGGGGATCTGATCAGAGGCCAGGCTCAGATTTATAGGCACAATCAAACCCTATGAGGGAAATTGAATTTTAAATGTGTTATTGAGAAAATTGGTGTGCTTGGAAATGGCCGGAGGAGAAGCTGAGGATGGGAGTAGTAAGAGATTTCAGTGTTTTGGACATCCTCCTAATTCTTTGGTATGAATAGCAATATGATTGATGCAGCAATAACTGCAGGGCTGGAGGGATTTGATACCCAGAGGGAATCAATTAACTGGATTTTGGATATTGGAGCGTTATGACCTTTGTCTGGATCATAATGTTGACATGTAGGAGCAAGTATGACTCTTTTCTGATTGTAATTGACTGGAGGTACTGGGAGCAAGGTGGATATTCAGGTTTGCAGATAATGATCCTTAAAGGTGGCTGCAGAACAGTTTAGTGAGCTTTGTCCAGACTTCAGGTTATCAGGTTGTAGGGAGGAAAAGCTGATTTAGAAGCAGCTCCTGGCTCCTTTGCACTCCTTAGTGGGCAAATTACATCCATCTGACATTTTGATTATTGATTTACAGGTGAGTGATGCTGTGGCTTGTTGCAGAGTGACACTGAGTCAGGATTTATTAGGAAAGTTTATCTTGTTATCCACTTGTGGTCTTATCCAACATCCTTGGCGAGGAAGTATGAAATGGAGATGTTGTCACTGCTTCATGAATCACCACTGAATAATTGCCTTTGCCACTGCTCACCTGTGAACTGGGAAGGCAACAGAGTCTTTGTGGGGTCTCAGATGGAAAATATGGGTTGTGTTAGGTGTATTATGGTGATGGGCTAACAGGTGGTTGAGCAAACTCAGAGTCAACTTAGCCAATTAACAGGGTGGAGTTAAGGAAACTCCAGCCTGGTGTGACCAGTGGATGTGAAAGGAAAAAAGTTCAGGGATAGTCCTGCTGCTTCACAGTCACACTTGATGATCTTGGAGGCCTTTTCCAGCCTAAATGACTCCATAAGTAACAGAAAATATTAGGTAAGGAGAGATCACAGATCTTGGGTATGAGGAAAGAGATTTTGAGTGTGTGTTGAAAAGCGTGGTGATGGGTGAAAAAAGTTCTTGCTAAATGTTTTTTATACATTAATTCTCTGTTGAACTAAATCAAACAACTGGTAAAATCAGAGTGCTGAGAGCTGGATTTCACAAAAGACTGCAATTTGTCTTTTATACAGTTTTACTTTTTGTTGAGTAGACTCGCAAGTTGTATTTTCCCTATGCAAAAGCATTCTCCTTATTTCTTTTCCTTTGCAATCATGGCAGCCAGTAATTTTCTTTTATTATTCCTTTCCCTTGTTGAATTAGGATTGTGTGCTCAGGTAGCCTTTTCCTTTTCTTGGGCTAAGTCTAAATTAGATAAAGACAGACAGATGTGGCCTTCACATAACTGGTTTTCTGCTGATATCTGCATTTTCTGTCTCTTGGCTGATCTGCTGCTGAATATTCCCAGTTCTTCTATATCTTTATAAGTCTTCCCTTTTACTGGAGGAGCTCCATACCTGAGGAATGAAGAATGACAGGTTTCATGGCAACTTTTTTGGAGAGCTTGGAGATGGAGGATTATCTTTATGGAAGCCATTTACACACTGAGGGAGTTACACAGAAAAAGACATATTTAGTTGCATGACTAAGTTCTCTAAAACAAGAAATAGCAATGGGAAAAGGAGTAAAGAAAAAAGTTCAAACAAATGATGCAAAGTCTCACAAAATTTACTTTACTCTCTGAATTGTTTACTCTTCTGAACATTTTCCCCTTAGTTTTCCTAATTTCTTTATTTTGGTCTAATTTTCCTCCTGTTGCTCATTGTTGGTGTCCACAATACTCACTTTACTAACTTTTCCTGATCCCAGGCAAGAATTCTTTCATTATCCCTTTCCATTGGTGTCACTGAGATCTTCTGCCCAACGTTCACCACTTTTAAACTCAGCTTGCTTGGGATACAGTCATATATAAAAGAAATTACATAAATAGATAAATTTTAACAAATAGTATATTTAATTTTTGATAATTTTAATTTGAAATGTTGAAGTTCATATGATTGCATTTCTGGTGTGGTTTTGTCATTTGGGGGTTTTGTATATATATATTACAATCAAGCCACCATGAAAATCTTTCAACAAAGACTTTTAGAAAATGTGTTCCTTCTAGAATTATTTTACTTGGATTTCCTAATAATTCATAGAGTCATGGAATGATTTGGGTTGGAAGGGGACCTTGAAGATCTAGTTCCAACCCTCAATTAACTTATAATATTGTATTGTTATGTATTTTAAGTCCCCTCACTTCACTGAAAAAAATGTAAATATTTAAAATCTGACTCTAAACGTGGCTGAAAAGTCTAAATTAGACCAACTAGACTGTTACCACTGTTCTCATAAAATGATCTTTTTCTTCAAGTTGCTCCACAATAATTTAAACTTCATGTTGCTTAATGACACTCCATTGCACTGAATATTTCAGGATGACACTGTGAAGGCGTTTTGAGTTCAAAAACCATCTCTTATGGGTGAAACCAAATTCCTCGTGGTATCAGTCGAGCTTTATTCTTGCTTTCGTCCGTGAGAACAGGCAGTGTGGTTGTTTTGGTTCCTTTCAACTCACTCCTTTTCCGGTCTGCTTTGATAAAAACTAAAAGAGGAATATTTTCCTTTTAGTTTTCTTGAGGAAACAGCCACTATCCTTACAAGGAATCTGAGCAGGGTTACATTAATTCGGTTGGAACAATCATGCCACCTGCAGCCACGACTCTGCCTTGCTGAACACAGTTGTCTCTCTTTGGCTTCCCAAAGGTCTCCAAAGTCACCATGAGGAACACCCCCTCCCCAAACCACCTCAAATCTAGGAGGAAAGTTGTGTAAGTGAACAGAAATTGATAAAGTGATCCATGTAGGAAGAGCTAGATTCCATTTTTTTTTTGTGGTGTGTTTTTTTTTTTTTCCATCTATTAGAAATAACAACTTCCAAAATATTTTGTTCTTAGGTGATGAGGATGCTACAAGAAGTTTCCACATTGCTGGAAGTGTTCAAAGTCAGGTTGGGCAGGGCTTGGAGCAACCTGGGCTAGTGGAAGGTGGTTCTACCCACGGCAGGGGCTGGAACTGGATGGTCTTTAAGGTCCCTTCCAACCCAAACCATTCTGGGATTCTGTGAATTCCACGATATCTGGGCCTGATGAAGGGGTGTGAAAAAGAAGACTGAAACAAAAGCTTCAAGGTGCAGGGCTTCACTTGATTCCAGCTAAACATTGTTTCTCATTAAGGTTGAATTCCTGGCAGTCACATTGCACGGATAGAGCAAAAGTAGCAAACAATTACAGATGAACCAATAAAATAAAAAGCCCTTTTGTGCAATGACAGCATTCAATAATTGTGTCAATGCTGCTTTAAAAGTTTCACTTCCTACAGCATCTCCAGTCCCAAAGTGTCTCATCTGCTTTCTAATTTTCCACAAGATGCTTTTAATATTTTGAGATTGATATTGAACCGCAGGGGTCTAAAAGGTTTCAAAAGATCTTGCATATGCATTTGGAACCAAACAATCAATTAGATTAATAAAGGGGAATTGTAATTTATATATGAGGCCTGTAAACTCTCGCAGAGAGGTATGGAATGAGAAACCAGGCAGCCTGGGGACAGCCAGGATTTAAGGTGAGAAAACAAACAGACTCAGCAGGAAAAAAAAAAGGTGCAGTCAGCACCAGTTTTGTTACATTAATCCGATGCTTCCTGTTACAAAGATGGGAGAAATGGGAAGAAAAGAGGAATTTAATACAGCACCTGTCAAGGTAATTATCATCTGAAACCAGTTGTACCTTGGGAATGGTTCTATTGCAGAAACAAAGGAAAAGCTTGTAAATGGGAAATTGTTATTAATTTCCACGAGCTGTCCTGTTCTGGTTGAAATGTTGCCTTTGAGCTCTTCCTTGCAGTTATAATGGCATTTTTATTTTTTTTTTGCTGTTTCCTTCCTGAAGGATCGTTGGATTGTCAGTTTTACACTTTCTTAACCGATAGTCATCAACCTTTGCTTAATCATCTTCTTCCTCCAGCCCCTTTCCTATCCTCGGGCTTCTTAGGGCTCCCCAGCACCCTGGGGGACCCCTCCCATCTCTGCAGGGATCCCTGTGTGAGTGTTTGAGATACCATCAGCAGAACCAGTCAGGAAAAAAAATGAATATGAGCTTTTTCTGTCAGAAAATATGTTTCTAGCAAAGTAGGAGGCTCCCTTTCAAGAAATCATGTCTTTTCCACTGACTTTCTTCACAAGAATATGGTGGTAGAGATCACAAGTTTTCAAAGGAAACGTCTACATTTTAATTTTTACATGATTTTCCAAAGCATTCTAAATGCCACTGAGTTGAAATGAAGTGTTTTAGCCAACCCAACCCATTTTTCCAGACTTGTCTTGGTTAAAAATCTTTAATGGGCAGGTTTTGATCCTGTCTAACCTCTTGAAAGGCTCTGGGCAATGGGTTTTGTACCCTCTGCAGGGTTCAATTTATTGGGCTTAGAACTGGTGTTTTTAGCAGCTCCTCATGTTTAGGAATGTGTTTTTGAGTGCCTAGTGACAGATCCAAGCTCTTCTGCAATCGTTCTGTGCTGGTTAGGAGGAAGCCAAATCTGCTATGGAAAACTTATGATCATCTGAACACGAAATTGCACTGGAATGACTAAAGTTTACGAACAGGGCCATATGTTTTTTGGCAGGAATTGGCTTGCTTAAGGCCAGCCTAGACCCCAAGCAGCCTGAGCTCATTGCTGTAGGTAGTTTTATAGGTTTTATGAAACTTCTGAAGTGCTTGGTCTGCAATAGAGCCTATGAGATTACTGTGAGCACGCTATGTTTTCTAACTGGTTTTCTCCTCTCATTCCTCTTCACAGTCTGTGTAAGAAACTGGGTCTAACTCTTCACAAACTGAGTTGCTTTTTCCATCAGTTAAAGCTGAACCAGCAGTGCAGTTCTGCTGAGCTCACACACCCACAGAAATCATCGGGGTTGTGTTTGAAGGTTCGATTTTTGCCACTGTCCAAACCTCTTCCTCCTCGTTGGTGTCTCTGAGCTTTCAGAAGGGCTGTTGGTCCAAATCATTAGACCTGGGGAGGTCAAAATTGCCCAT